>NW_015378498.1:0-26128 GCF_001204775.2 Aspergillus nomiae NRRL 13137
ATCTTTGAAAAGCGGGTGCTTTGCCGTGGCGTTTATTGGCTGGAATAACCAATGGGGCACTTTCTTTCTTTCTTTTTTTTTTTTTTCTTTTTTCAGGAATGCCGGAAGGAGAAAAAAAAGTTCTTGGTTGTTTTGGTTTTTCCTCGTTCAACATATCTTCCTCTTTATCATTTTCCCCCTCGGTTTACCCCTCCATGTTGGATCAAAACAAAAACAATGCATCTCATGCAATCCACCTTCACCGCTGAATGTTTGACTATTGTGGCTCTAAAGCAAGTGCGCGCGTGTGTGTTTGCATACCGAGAGACATCCGGGCAGGACCCAGAATGGATGGATGGATTCAATGCGGCCGAATGAAGGGGCAAAAAAAGTACTGTGGGGCGCACCATGTGTCTATGACGACCGGGTCGAATATCTTCCGTGCTGATTGGCGGCGGGGAGACGGTGATCAACTGAGGTTCTGCATGGACGCTCTGATGGAGTATGCGTCGTGGAGCCCTAACAACCATAGTCAAGACTCCAGAGGCAATTCGGGTAACTTAGTCGTCCTCGACCTGGTTGCTGCGCAGGTATTCCGCATCGAGAGCAACAAACAATCGTCCATTGTATAGATTGAGAGACCTTTTAGTTTCGAGCTCTGACCTTCAGTCTAAATGCCGTCCTTACACCGTCTCCTGGACTGATTTTCAGGCTTTCCTCACCGACATCTGGACACCGCATTTTTAATCTACGTATTATTGCCTTAGTTTTCGGGTGATTCCTTCCGAGCTAGCAAGAGTATACGGAGTCCGTAGGTATGTACATAGGTATAACCTACCAACAAAGAGATTACGATACATCAATCAGGATTGTGTCTCAGTCTCGGATGGAGACATTCAGCAATACAATAATTAGCTAGAACAAAGGGAACAGCTGCATCGTCTACGGGTAAGTGCATCATAGCTGAATGTATTCCATGGTACGCCATCCATGTCGCCGTAGTTTGAGAGAGGTGGGTGGATTTTTTCGACAGAGAACGGAATACAAAAAAGCAAAACAATAATGGAAACAAAAAAAAAATTATTAAAAACCAAGGAAAGGGTAAATTGGTTCAGACTAGGTCCAAAGAAGCCTAGGGTCGACCGTCTAATGCCGTACATAGTATAGATTCATGCACCAGTTTATGCACTAACCTGGAGAGGGGATGGAACCCAAGAGCAAAAACGAGGCCAATCGCAGCATGAAAAGATCCCCACCGTTGAAAGAGCGAGTTCCATGGAACCTCATTCCTAGCGCCACCGTTTAGCAAGCACCGGCAAATCAGATCAAATCAAGTGGAGTAAATACCGAGCCGTCTAGAAGATTTGGAAGGAATCCAATCGGATGGGCTAAAGGCGGCGCTATGTTAGTTTGCCCACTAAAGAAAATGGAGATGTCGAGAAAAATGGGAATGGAAATTGGAATGGATCTGAATCCAGTAATAGCTCGCCACTGCGCCCAAGTGGAAGATGCCACGGTAAGGCTGTGTTGACTCGTCCATCCGTCATTTATCATAGATCGAAAGCATCATACACTGGTTGATCAAAACGATGAAACTGCGGGTGTTCGCCCACGCATACATACAAGTACATATGTACATACATAGAAGGGGATGTGTGATGTATCACCCGCACGCAAGGGATCAATTTATCCATGACGCCAGTCAACAATTCGGGATCATGGATCTGTGTGTCCTCCAGAAGGCATCCATAACAATGCATTGCTGTGTCGTTCACTCCTGTCAACTATTCCTCCCACTCGTACTAGTACTTGTAGGGCTTTACCCAGAGCACATACTGTACTCCGTACACATACTACTAAAGTTGGATGGGATCATTCCCAGCCCGGATGTCAACCTTGTTGCCTGGGAAAGGGGGCCGCCCCTCCTGTGACAACCAAATAACTTGGTTTGGGGTATGCCTCTCCACAACTTAACCCTTTTGTTTCAAAGTGATAGATAGAGGAGGGGGGAAACCGAATGAATTGGCCAGCCGACTTCGTTATTCTCTTACTCTGGCGTAAATTATATTTATCGACGCGTCCATACCTAAGATTCGTCTCCCCCACCCTCCCAGACGGAATAATATGCAGTTCATCATGCGTCTTACGGCGACACGGCAGACTCTTCAGCTTATGATAAATCTACACGTCTCCAGCCTTCTGGTGCAGCTTGACCCGACACGAAGGAGTGTTGGAAAAACAAAATGATATTCAAACCAACGACTCAAAAACTTTCCAAGAGCTGACTACGACATAACTAGAACCCTAGTTCAAAAGTTTAACCCGTTTACTATAGAAAGTGGTGACATGGTTGATAAACCTTAAATGATGCATCCAACCCAGAAGCGGTTGTCCGTCTTTTCTCCGACCCGATGGAACGCTGGGGATATTTCTGCGAGGGGTCTCAAAACTCCAGGCACAGGTACATACATGACATATATTCTATCGGTGGCGTACATACACAAAAAGATAGAAAGTAACTTTGTTACCCCGCATGTGCATAACGCCATCTTGACCTCATCAAGAGGTTCTACACCGGTTCCAGTTTGTATTCTAGTTTCCGAGGCGATCGGCATCGTCGCTTGCTGACTACAGACAGATATATTCCCAACTCGGGAAAGAGGGCACGATGTTCACCGTTTGCGTGACTCCATATTGCGTAGGACTTCTCTAAATGTAGATATTCTCGGTTAATTTAGGTAGTATTTGCATCTACCTGACGAACTACTTGCATTCGCGGTAAGGGTTTCGATCCAGTGCGATTGCTGCATAAGCCTATCCTGGTCCCTGTCGTCACCCCCGTCACCCTGCCGCAATCCGATGGCCATAAATCCAGGGTAACGAGATCAGATGACCAAACAAGGAAGTCGATAGACTCTGGACGTGGCGGATCAACGACCGGGACGAACCCTTATATTCCACTGAGCTTATTTACATGGATCAACTTTGCGTGGAATGTATAAATAATTTATGTATACCAATATCTCTATAGTTACCCACGTCGCTCTCGTAGCCTCATCGCGTACATCGAAACCGAAACGTAGTGACCTCTCTAGAGTTCTCTAAGTTATTTGCTAGGGTACTACATCCATGCTGTCTATGTTACAGGACGGTTAATATACAAGACTGCCTACACCTGACCTCTTAATTACCACGTGCTGGTTTCAGCACATATTTCCATGTAGTTCCGAAATGCCACCGTTTCTCCTCAACAACCTCCAGACCACTCTCCCGGACAATCGCTCCAATATCCCTGTTCCACCAACACCCATGGCGGTCCGCATGGGCGGGTGCGAGATTGTCAAGGATGCGATTCAGCCAGTCATAGTGCGACCGGCCGTGCTCTAAAAGCAGAATCCGTCCCTTTTCCGGCTCGGTGATGGACCCCAGGTGGCGAAGGGCGCCAACAGGGTCTGGCATCGAACACAATCCCATGGTCTGTACGATCGTATCAAAATAAGCCCGCTTATCCCCAGTCGGAGGAGGAGCAACGTCCTTCACATCCTGTGCCCGGAAGTTGACATCCTTGAACCCGGGATGCAACTTCTGGAACTTGCCTCGCGCGATCTCTACCATCTGCGGGCTGAGATCGACAAACGTAACGGAGCGGCATCCCTGAAGCTCTACTTGCCCTCTCTCATTAGGCTTTCTCTGCTGTCCAAGTTCGTAATATTCCAGATTTCGACCCGTGCCACAGCTCACCTCGAGCACATTTCCACGGGCCTTCTGGACAAGATCTCGCCGCTTCTTCCCCATCCGCATCAGCTTCTCGGACATTTCGACATCAGCGTCGAAGGTCCTAGCTGTCTGGTTGTATCGATCAGATACATCCCTGGGCACGTCCATAGACTGCGCATGGGTCACTTCTCGTCTGTAGGAGGCGTATAGATACCCACAGTATGTGCTCATGCCGAGGACACCGACCCCTAGAATGGTCATTACTTTTGGAGACATGCGGGGTTGTGCCTCTTGAAGATTCAGGAGATGTGGATTAGCCCGCTTTGGCAGCGGCGATGCTGCTGACGGCTTCTTGCTGTCGAGACGGTTAGATAAACCATCTTTCTATATATGCCTACCAGGGGAAGGGCGATTATTCCCGGGAAGTATGCTGCACGGCTCACAGCAATCGAAGGGAGCATCATATACTGACCCAGGACCATCGACCGGAATCTTACTGCCGGTCCTTTTAGGACCGGTAACAGGCACTTTGGCCTTCAGCGCGGCCCGGCCTACTCGGGACGCGCTCATGCTGAGTGATTAAGGGCGTGGGATGTGGTAATTATACGATATTCATTCAATTGCCGTGGTTTTGGGGATCTTCGGGCCGATATATATCCTTTCGCGGGGGAAGGCTGACAAGCATTCAATTGTGAGTCTATTTAACAATAAACAAAATCACATTCCAACGGATAATGATCAATGCATATTCGATGCTATGGGGGTAAATATATCAACATATGATTTTCCGGGGGTAATAGCCGATCAACTGAGTTGGCTAGACCGGGAGTTGCGTTGCGGCCGAGAAAAAAAAGAAAAGCCAAGCTTACGAGGCGATAGGGAGCCTATCAATTGTCATACCGCTAACTAAATCTTTGGTGCTCCTATATCGCTCCGAACATGGAGCCACTATTTTTAAAGGTCCCCCGGACTTCTCTCTCCGCATCTTTTCTGTTTCTGTGTCCATTTTGCAGAAAAGGTGCAACGGAGTAGTTCTTTCTGAACGCTGTCATTCCAGTATAACCGCAAAAGTCATGGCTTTACCACCCAAAATCCTCATCGTAGGTGGAGGTGTCTTTGGATGTGAGTGATGGATATACTGAGCTGGTATTCCCTAATTTTGCTTTTGTTCGTGAGATTTACACAAGCGCATTGCCATTGACTCCTAACAAACCACCGTTATGAGTTTACGGTTGCTGATTCTTTGTCCAACCACACAGTATCCACCGCCCTCTCACTTTCCCGGAGGCACCCCACAAGCGAAGTTACTGTTCTAGAGGCATCGCCTATAATCCCCAACCCTGAAGGCTCCTCAGTGGACGCTTCACGCATCGTCCGCGCGGACTACTCGCACCCTGTGTACACAAAACTCGCGGACGCAGCCATCGAGCGCTGGCGCAACACCGAATGGGGCGCCGAAGATAACCGATACATCCAAAGCGGACTACTTCTCGTCTACCCCGAAGGAAACACCAATGGCAAGGAATACGCCAGGAAGAGTTACAACAATGTCAAAGAACTAGGAAACGACGTCGAGCTACTGCCATCCAAAAAAGACGTCCTGCGAGTGGCGCACGCATACGGGGAGGAGTTGAATGTGGCGGGCGGCTACGTGAATTGGGGTTCAGGCTGGTCGGACGCCGAAGCCGGCGTTCGATATGCAAAGAAGCTTCTCGACACGGAGGGCAAGGTCACCTTCAAAACCGGGGAAGTCAAGACCCTCCTCTACGCACACCAACCCGACGGTGCCTCCCAGCGCAAGGTGATTGGAGTTCTCTTGGAAGATGGATCCTCCCTCACGGCCGATCTGGTCGTTCTCGCGACGGGGGCTTGGACGGGTAAGCTTGTCGACCTCCGCGGCCGGGCTCTCTCAACGGGCCAGGCGGTTGCGTTCGTCCAGATCTCCGACGAAGAGCAGCGGCGGCTGGAGAACATGCCTACTATCCTCAACTTCGCGACGGGTTTCTTCATCATCCCCCCGCGCAAGAATCTGTTGAAGATCGCTCGTCACGCCTACGGCTATGTCAACCCTAAGAATGTGCCCATTCCCGGGGTTGAGGGAGAAACGATGGAAGTCAGTCTGCCGGAACCCGGGGTCCCGGTCCCCCTAGAAGGCGAAGAAGCTCTGAGATCTGCTTTGAGGAATCTGCTACCAAGCATGGGTGACCGGCCATTCATCCAGACTCGAGTCTGCTGGTACACCGACACGTAAGTTGACTCTGAAAGAACCCGTAGTGGGAATGCGGCAAGTCTAACAAAAACTAGGCCCGAGGGTCACTTCATCATCACGTATCATCCCGACCACCCGAACCTCTTCCTCGCTACGGGTGGCAGTGGGCACGGGTACAAGTTCCTCCCGGTGCTCGGGGACAAGATTGTCGATGCAATGGAGGGTAAGCTTGAGCCGGAGCTGGGCGAGATTTGGAAATGGCCGGCGGCTGTAGAGGGTGAGTTTGAAGGTGATGGAAGCCGGTCTGGTGCGAAGGGCTTGCGGTTGATGGACGAGCTGGCCAAAACTAAGAAAGCACAGCGCAAGGGCGTCCTGTAATCGGGTAGTACTAAAACTGGACATAAAATATACCCCTGTAGATATACCTTGTATATAAAAAGCCCTATCAAAACCTGCTTACGTGAAACGGTGTATAGATTACGAGGAACATGTTTGTATGGTTTCACTCCATTTGGTTCAGAGGCTATCGAGGAAAGGTAGAAAGAATCGTGCCACAAGAACCAGGTTCATTGCCTGATTCACCAACCAGCCAGTGCATTCGTCCACTTCCGTTAAAAGGTCTAGAGGAATATCGCAGGAAAATTTATTCCCATTTGATCCATCATCTTCCGAAAGAGTCGTGAAAACAAATAGCGCTCGAAGAACCACTTCCATGGAGACGGGGTCAAGATGAAAGGGTCAGCAGCCGATAGGCAAAAGAACGCAAAAACAAGTAATTAAGAGGGAGCAACCATCGACCAGCGCACAGTACCGCCCCCTTGAATCTGCGGTGTGCGACTTCTAATTGTAAAAAGAGACTTTAGTTTGTTGAAACAGACGACCAGAAACAAACCGAATCGCTAGAACGCCGTAGAAATGCTAGCATAAGGAATCGTGATATGCGAGTTCGACAATAAAGGCAACGACCAAGCGAACGCGACACGTCCGGCCTGGCTCATGATACAATCTCGCAGAGCAAGAAAAGAGACAAGAAAAAGAGCAAATGTTAATACATGGGTGCGAAAGGTGAAGGGTAATCCCCCTATGCAAGCGAGCACCGACATTAGTCCTTTTAGACTTTACGGAAATCTTTTCGAGTAGTTAGTAACAATATTACGAACGGGTTGGAATGTAAGGTACTGTACCAGAAAGCACAGGATAGATTAGCTCGAACGCCTGGTAGATCTCTTCACGGACCTTGGCGCCGGTCAAGACAATCTTGCCACTGACGAAGATCAAAAGCACGATCTTGGGCTTCATCATACGGTAGATGAGGCCAGGGAACAACTCAGGTTCATAAGAACTGAAGTTGTGGTGGCGACTAGCCAAACCTTCCAGGCGAATGGGGAACTTGATGTCGCAGGAGCCGACAATGTTCTGGATCTTGAAATCCGTGAACTTGGCATTAAATCCGAGCTTCTGGATGATACGGGCGTACTTCCTGGATGCCAGCTTCGAGTCATCCTCGGACTTGGCACCAGTGACAACCATCTTGCCCGAGGCGAAAATCAAAGCGGTGGTCTTGGGTTCACGAATACGCATAATCACGGCCGCGAAACGCTAGTAAAAGAGCAGTTCAGCCACACTATGCCCTGACAATCAAGGCTCAGGGAGGTGTGAGATGCAATACCTTTGGATTGTACTCCGCATTTCTTGCGTGGAGCGCAATAGTCTTCAAGTCCAGGCGACAGTCAAGATTTACAGTAGCGACAATGTTTCTTAAAAAAGAAGATCCTTGTTCAGCATTCTGGTATACCAGAAGAGACAGCAAGAGTATACTCACTGCAACGTAGGCACAATGCCACTCCCCGGAGTGTTGGCACCTGGAGTTGCAACAGGAGTAGCGGGTGTCACCCCGTTGCCGTTGGAGGCATTTCCTCCCTGCTGCTGGCCGTTCACATGTCCGTTTGCACCTTGAAGGTTCAACGCCATGTTTCCGTCTTTATCGGAAGGCGGTGTCAAGTCACCGGCACCACCAGGAAAGGACAGAGAGGCAGGAGAAGTGAAGGCCCGGGCCTGCTGCGCGGTGGAGGGATGGGTCGTGAGAGAATCCATTGCGACGTGAGTAGATGATACTCGAGCTGTAGACCAGCCAAAAACTGATTGTATACGAGAGCTTGGATTGGCAGTCTGTTCCCGAAGGACAGTCAGTCAACGTGCAACTCCAGTGTAAGAGGACAGGTAGGTAGTATGATCCAAGGGTAAGAATATATTGAGTGAACATATACATAGATGTATTCGACAAGTCGGTCTAGCAAAAACACCACATGACCGCGAAGTGAGGCGACATGCGGTCAAAGAAGGCAGAAAAAAAAATTTCGCGTAGGGAAAGCAAGAAAACATACCCTTTGTGGAGATGGACAACTCAATGTCTCCCCGACAGCAAAGCTGCCTTGTGTTTGATCACAGTAAACCGCTTCGTGTAGAAGCGAAACGGGACTGAGCTCAGGGTCAAGTCAAGCAAGACCTCCAACAAGAACAATAGAGATGTTGATAGACAGGGAGGAGACCTGGACCCTGACCAAGAAGTCAAGTATCACAAGGTGATGTAGAGCAGAGAAGGCAACTAGAAAAGCACAGTGAAGTGTTTTCTAGGATATTAACTCAACAAGGGAACTGTCACAACTATGATGGGGAAAGAGTAATGGACAGCAACGTGAAGGGAGCGGACACAAGAAAGAATATGCGCTTTTTTTTGGGGCAAACAAGGCAAACAACAAAAACTTTTTTTTGGCTTTTCTTTTCCTTTCCTGGAAATTCAATGTCTATCTGTGGAAAGAGAGAGTGTGTTTGTTTCTTGCAGTGTGTCGTAAGATGGACACCTGAGTAGAAAAAGGTTGTAAGCTTCCCGTTTCAGTAAGTGAATCTGAAACTGGGGGGCAGAAAAATACTAAAATAATATTTTTCTTTTCCCTTTTGGAGCCTCCTAAAAAATATTTCTTCCCGGAGTCTTTTAGCCACCAAAGCAGAGGATGCTGAAAGCAAATCTCTGCGACCTGTATCAGGCGGAAGTGTGGAGAGATAGAGGTAGAGGGGAGGGCGGAGAGAAGACGACTGTATGGCGTTCCGGGGCGGTGCCAAGACCAAGATCAAAAATTCCAAGAGCATCAGAAAGTGGGAGGTTGGGCCTTTATATAGGCTGACTCACAGTTGCCCGAGAGTGCTGGCGTCAGGGGGGGCTGGGCCCGGCGACTGGCGGGCGGCAAAAGCAGCGACGGACGGTCGCGCTCATCCATGGATTCACTCAGACTCTCACTGACTTAGCGCTCCACTAGCGGCTCTTGGGTGGCCAACCCTTCGTCCCAGTGCGATTTCGTCATCTCTGGTTTGTTGATCAACAGGCCCACTCAACGCAATCTGTTTGGGAGCCCCACCAGGTCGTACACGCTCTGTTTGGCTGTTGCCCCCTTACGTATTCTCCCGGTCAGCGCCATGGTTGCAGCCACTGTCGCTTCCTCCAGTCCGCTGTCCTCCTGCTCTCGACGTTCGGTCCCACCGCGCAGCCAATCCATTCCCTTTTTCTTCCAATCATTCCGCGTTGCTGTTCTCGGGGTCTCCCTCACGACACGCCCTCGTTCCCTTTCACCGTGCCGCTTTAACGGTAGGCAGCTGAACAAAAATTTCGCCTCTCCCTCTTTCTTATCCATGGACACAACTTCTTTCCACCCGTCCTCGGTAAGTAGAGTTTTTATACATCATGCTGAGCGCTCCTACACCAAAAAGATAAAGAAGAGAAGAAAGAAAAAAGGGAAACACAAACTTGAAACCTGATCCTCCCCTCCTGGCAAAAACTTGAGGGTCGACAGGTAGAAAAAGTTTGCCGTCTCATCCGTAGAGGCTACGGTGTCCTAATTGGACCTTCAACAAGCGCCGCTCGGGACACGGTGGCGCCGACCGCCTTTCCCCAGATCTTTAGCCAAATTTGTGATCCACCGAACTTGCTTTTTTGAACAGAAATGCACATCCCATGATCTGTCATATTATAATAAACATCCGATTTTGTACAAATGTTCACTCTTACTTCTGTAGGTACAGTATTTACTTTGATAACGCATGGCTTGGTATTTTACATGCCTTGGCGGTATGCTGAATACCATACACCCCATACAGATGAGCGAAACAGTGAAGAGATACCCTTTGTGTACATTATTAAGTGTTTGTCAGCATTCCAACAGTCTTCAATAACACTGAGTCTGCAAGTGTGTGGATGAGTCGTAGTTTCGAGATTCCATTCCAGGAATGAAGCTTTTCTTGAACAAAAAGGACGCAGGGTTCGGATGACGGCGTTTCTTTTCTCCGTCCCATCACATGCCATATCGATATGAAAGCTATTCTCTACTACTAGTACTAGTTGCCGTGCAGTACGCACGAATGGAATGCTTATTTGAATTCCAACTTCTTTTCTTCCTCCATGGAACTTCACACGTGAGATCTTCGTTCATGTGATTGTATAGCTAGTTGGCTACTAGTACCTGGCAGGGGCCTTTTCCTTATCGGTACACCGAGTCTTGAACCTGCACAGACTTTGATACATCTTATCTGGTGAGAATCAATAAGCTTGCATCGGCATTTATATAGATCGAACCCTGCCTCCATGCCCCGGATGTCTCCAGGGGATGGATACAAGTAGTATATACGGAGTACTATACGCCGGAGTATAGACTGTATGTTCCCGGTACTTCCGACGGATAGCGGGCTAACAGCGGAACAACGAGGCGGATGTGATTCCTATTGCCGCGATTCCTATTGGCCATCCTTACCTCGGGTTGGCGGTAACTCAGACTGACCACTAGCCTCCCGCTAAAGAGGGCTTAGTCACCTTTTCATCCTTGCCGGTGACGGAGGGATTTGACCTTGAGTGCTCCAGTACCGATTCTAACCATTTAATCCAATTCCCCTACCCTCGGGTCTTTTAACGACGCTTGTATACCCCTTGCCATGCATTTGTTCCACATATAGGACCTCCAAACCGTGCGCCAATCTATTACCACCCTGTTTCCTACCGTTGCGATGGCTTCGAAAGGAGCCGTTTTGCCTCTCTTGAGGCGCGAACTGCGACCAGCTGCCTCCCGATTCTCAAGAGCTTCTTTCTCATCTGCCGCAGCCCCTCTTCGGAGCTCTAGAAGCTCGGTTTTGGCTTCCGGTCGGAGGACAACCCGTCAGGCAGCACTCTTCACACCAAGTCGGACTCTCGGCCAATTTAGATGCTTCTCGCAGTCGCTATCCAACAAGCTCACAGACGAGGATGGCCATTTTGATCCCCGTCAAGTGGAGAGGGAATCGGACGAGGTCGATGTTTGTATCGTTGGTGGCGGTAAGGATCCTCCTTTCATATTGCTTGGTATCCTACTGGAAGATCTAGGTAGCTAACGAACATTCTCTACCGGTTAGGCCCTGCTGGTCTTGCCTCTGCGATTCGCTTAAAGCAGCTGGCCAATGAAGCTGGTAACGAAGAGTTTCGTGTTATTGTGTTGGAAAAGGCTGGCGAGATAGGCGCACATATTCTCTCGGGCAATGTTCTAGAACCGACCGCTATCAATGAGCTTTTGCCAGATTGGCTCTCGGAGGATAACCCCTCAAGATTCGAGGGTGCCACGCCGGCCAAAGGAGACAAGATGCGCTTTTTAACTAAGAAC
This sequence comes from Aspergillus nomiae NRRL 13137, assembly GCF_001204775.2. NCBI lineage: Eukaryota > Fungi > Ascomycota > Eurotiomycetes > Eurotiales > Aspergillaceae > Aspergillus > Aspergillus nomiae. The sequence continues at coordinate 11,581 of NW_015378498.1, forward strand.
TCGGCAATTCCAATTCCTGCGCCACCGCAGATGAACAATCACGGCAATTATATCATCAGCTTGAACGAGCTGACCAAATGGCTGGGTGAGCGAGCCGAGGAACTGGGTGTGGAAATCTACCCTGGCTTTGCTGCCAGTGAGCTAGTCTACAAGCCGGATGGGTCGGTGCTTGGTGTCGCAACCAACGATCTCGGAATCGGCCGTGATGGAAAAGCCAAGGAGAGTTTCGAGCGTGGTATGGAGTTCCACGCTCGTATAACCCTGCTCGCAGAGGGTTGTCATGGTAGTTTGACAAAGCAGGTCATCAAAAAGTACGATCTTAGACGCGATAGCCAACCGCAAACCTATGGAATCGGTCTGAAGGAAGTCTGGGAAATTCAGCCGGAGAAGTTTAAGTCTGGGGAGATTATTCATTCTATGGGCTACCCGCTTCCCAAGGATACCTATGGCGGATCTTGGTTGTATCATTTTGGTGATAATATGGTCAGTATTGGGATGGTGGTTGGCCTTGATTATCCTAACCCGTGGCTCTCGCCATATGGGGAGTTCCAGAAGCTCAAGCACCACCCTCTCTTCAAGGAGGTCCTGGAGGGTGGTAAGTGCATTTCATATGGTGCCAGAGCCCTGAACGAGGGTGGCTTCCAGTCAATCCCGAAGTGTGCATTCCCTGGTGGCGCCTTGATCGGTGATACTGCTGGATTTTTGAATGTTCCTAAGATCAAGGGTACCCACACGGCTATGAAGTCAGGTATGCTGGCTGCTGAATCCGCTTTCTCGGCATTGCAGGGTAAAGCGGACGATGCAACCGTTTTCCTCTTTGACTATGAGGATGCTCTTCGAAAGTCGTCGATCTGGAAGGAGCTGTATGAGGTGCGCAACATGAGACCTTCCTTTAGTACTCCACTCGGCCTTTACGGCGGCATCATGTATTCCGGGTTGGAAGCCTATCTTTTCAAGGGCAGGACCCCATGGACGCTCAAGCATCACGGTACAGATGCAGCAGCCACCAAGCAAGCTTCTGAGTGTGAGAAGATCGAGTACCCCAAGCCGGATGGCGTCATCAGCTTCGATATTTTGACCAGCGTCAGTCGGACCGGTACCAATCACGAGGAAGATCAGCCGGTACACTTGCAGGTGGCAGACTGGGACAAGCACAAGGACATTGCTTGGCCTAAGTACAAGGGGGTTGAGAACCGGTTCTGCCCCGCTGGAGTGTATGAATATGTTGAAGATTCGACCAAGGAGCACGGTGTTCGGTTCCAAATCAATGCTCAGAAGTAAGTGATTCCCGGACACCTTCTTTTTTCGGTACTAATCTTGCCTTTAGCTGCATTCACTGCAAGACCTGTGACATTAAGGTGCCGACACAAGACATCAATTGGCAAACCCCTCAAGGTGGTGAGGGTCCTAAATATTTCATGACCTGATCGACTCCGGTATTGGAACTAGGTACCTATGGTCACCACTAGGTAATTTCCACTGTCGTATTTCGCCTTGTATAAATAAAAGCAGCTGATTGGATTGGGCCGGGTTCCTGTATATAGATTTTGTTCAAATATCTGTTTCTTTTTTATGGTAGTAGTGACTTGCTCCACAATATGTTCTGGTGGGGTAGAGAATGGGAACCACAGAAAACCAAATAAAAACAATATTTCATAGTATGATCCCTTATAGATGAAGTGGAAGAGTTGGTACTGCGACTGTACAGCAACGTACCTCAAATCGGTCTTGCGGCTCAACCCCGTGGGGATTTGATGGGACGGAACCGTGGAAATACCTCGAAAGGTACGGTGTACTCCGAGTATATAGGATCCATTTGGATGTATGTCCAAACATACAAACATGTACTCCGTACCAGTACCAGCGAGGATACAGTACCATGTTATGACATCCCATCGGTAATGTGCATGTAATCGATGACTTATGTGTGTGCGATTCAATCTCTTCTCGGAAATAAGAGAGAGAGAGAGAGTAGTATTCTTTATTCTCCGAGTCAGAAGTTACAGTTGACCGCCATGAACCCCTTGACTAGTGTCTGTCTAGATTGAATGCATACACAATACTGTTTCCTACTTTTCTATTTTCCATTGATGCATGCAGTCTGATTGGAGGTCAACACAAGGCTGGAATTTCATTGATTGTCTTTGGTTGTCGGCGGGGCCACGTGGACCCGCCAGCAAAAAGTGAGGCGGAGGCTCTCGTCACGCTGTTTGGCTCAACTGATTTTGCATTGTTTCCCTCCAGCTGGAAAGCTCCAAGAGACAAGTCACTTTGCCTTGGTCACTGTTGGTACGGGGTACTTGACGTCTCTTTTCTCAGTTTATTTTTAAACTTTTGGTTCTTGCCGTTTCGCCTGGCGGTCAACACAGACCATCTCTCTGTGTCTTTCTTTTTACTCTGCCACCCTCAACTCTTTCCCCTCTCCTTATCCTCCTCTCGCGCACTCTCTTCGTTCTCTGCTTCTGCTATCTAGCTCTAGTATTCTGCTGGCTGATAATCTAACATTGGAAGGGTCATCCTTCAGCGATTTAAGTTAAGCTACCGAGATCCCCATTACCCTCTAATTAGGCGCCACCAGCAACCTTCTGGACCAACGTCCCACTTGGGGATTCAGGAACAATAGCCATTCTTCCGTTAGGACCGCGGCCCTCTTGATCCCAAGGTCTCGTCTTACCCCTGGGTTTACGTCGAATATCGCCGCTTTGTCTGGAAGTGCATCTCCTCGTCGTTCTCTTTTGGCCGTTGCGGGTCCTGAGGCCAGAACCATCTTACTGGGGTTTCTCATTACTTGATCAGTACTAGACGCCATTCTTCTTTGCCCATCATGACCGAAGTGTCGTCCACACGACTTTATCTCGGGAATCTTCCCCGCAATGGTATGCAGCCGTTTATCAATCCCCTCTCTGAAAGGTTCCCCTCGATTCTCCAACCCGATCGGAATGTTGCCCATTTAGTCTGCTGCGCCCCAAGTACCAGGATGCTCCGATGGATCGCCAAGGCTCTCCTCTCGTTTGGCCCTGATGCGCAACAAAGGGACATGCGCTGCACTTGCTGTTTTCTCTCAACGCTAGCCAGGTGCCTGGCTGATAGAGGGAACTGGCACTTATTCTTTGTCCTTCTTTCATTTGTTAAAGCACTTCCAACTCCGGATTGGCAACCCATAACACTCTCTAGATAACTTTGTTCTATTTGATTGCAATGAGCTAACATTTTCTCGCGGCGCCCTGCGTGGGCGCCATGGGAGGTCTTCAGTTACCAAGCAGGATATCGAGGAACACTTTAGCACTCATGGCTCCGGAAAGATTACTGAGATTAAGCTTATGAATGGCTTCGGATTCATTGAATACGAAGATGCGATGGATGCTAGAGATGTTGTACCAGGTAGGAGGTTGGTCCCCCACCGCACGTATATATGGCTAATATTCTTCTTCTTCAGCGTTCCGTATGTATTCGGTTTCGCGCCGGTTCCTGGGGTAATTGCGCTTCTGACCAAATCCTCTATACAGATGGCAGTGATTTCAAAGGCGAGCGACTCACTGTACAATTCGCGCGGGGGCCACGTCGCAAGGAGAACTTCCCTGGCCCAATGGACCGTCCTAATATGCCTCGTCCCCGTCGCACGGCTTACCGTATGATGGTTTCTGGACTCCCGGAAACAAGTTGGCAGGTTAGCAGCCCATGTCTATTTTTCTCAGGATTCCCGGAACGCCGTGCACTTTGGCCAATAAGTGCATGACAAGCTGCCCCGCTTTCCCCCCGATTTTCCTTTGTCTCTTGCCCTGTTCGCATGGATAGCACTCCCCAAGGATTCGACTCGGCCATGGTACAACCTCCCTGGCATTTGGATATCCTCCCCGGTGGAGGAACGATCCCAACCCTAGCACCCATAGTACTTCCAAGGCACGCTCCATGGACCTCAGCTGCCTTGGGAGCTGTGGTAGGCTAGGCGTTGGAGGATCCCATCTGGACGGAATACCCACTAGCAGCATGGACTCAGGCCGTTTCTGGAGCTCCCATTTAGTTTGGTGAAACCGTGGCTTGAATCTGTTTCCTTTTGTATTCTGTTTCATGCGTCCCCGTTGGATAGTCCCGGACTCCACTATTGCACCAGGAAATCAACTCACACCGCGGAATTCTCTAGGACCTTAAAGACTTTGCACGTGGAGCGGGTCTTGATGTCGTTTACTCGGAAACTGGCCGCGAACTTGGCAGAGGGTGGGTGACTTCACAAAAACCAGGACGGCTCTCGGACCCTGTTAACACTAATCCTCCAAGGTTCGTTGAATTTGAGACTGCGAACGACCTGAAGACTGCCATTGAGAAGCTCGATGGGCGTGATTTCAAAGGCTCCCGAGTGAGCTGCGTGGCAGATGTAAGAACCAAATTGCGCCTAAGGAGCTGGGATGAGGTCCTCATTTTGAAATCCTTTAGATCCAGCCTGTTGACGAGCGCCCTTTCCGTGATCCTTACCGGTCTCGGTCCCTCGCCGGAGCTATCCACCCGTAGATGAGTACGACCGGAGATTCCCTCCACCTCGGGGCTACAGTCCCCGTGCTCATTACCGGGAGCGGTCACCAATTCCAATGCGCCGGGATTATTATGACCGTGATGGCTATGGACGCCGGACGCCTCCCCGTCCCCGTATTGATGATTATCCACCTCCACGTCGACCCTATGAAGACCCCTATGATGTCCGCCCCCCGCCGCCGCCTCCTCGGTATGAGGATCCCTATATGCCACCAAGGCCTTACGGACGCCCTCGAAGTCCCCCACGGGGTGAATATGTGCCCTATGACCGCCGTGGTTACTGGTAAATACCTGTCTCTCGTGATTTGGTTGTCTTGAATGCATGGCGGATACCCATGTGCTTTGTGTTCATCTCCCCCCTTTTTTTTCTCTCTCTCTTGTGTTCCTTTGTGCTTGCTTGATTCTACTTTGCCCTGCTTTCCAAAAGGAATCGGTTGCGATCCCAACCCACCCTCATTTCCTGGAATGGACGCACCGAAGATGCGACGTGCCTGTTGTCGAAAAATTTCTGTTTATTGCTTGACGTGAGGACAATTTCTGAGGCCCTTGAGCACTTACTAGAAACCCCCCCGAAATTCAAAGGAAAAGGTATGCGACGACAGTCTACTTGCTGTCTATCTCTTAGCGCGCCGCACGCTTCCCTCGAGATGTGGTACATTTTCCTGGTGGTTGGCCAGCGCTGCGCCGGGTGTTGTGGATAGGGCCATCTTTTGTTCCTGCGGCATACATGATTCCCTGATATGATATGATAAGGACCAGTTTACGAGGATATTGTACATTGACCAACCAAGTCTATCGCTTGTTTACTCTACGGGAGGTCTGGATATGTATTAATAGGATTACCGGAGCTACCGTTATGGAGTCACTGACCGATGAAATACGTAAACACCTGCGCGGGGCACAGACGGGTGGTAAGTACCGTATCAATTTCACCCCGAGTGCCCGGAGTGCTGAAGTAGTATGTATCTAACTTTGTTGGCCGATGAAACAGTGGCGGATGACCAACTCCAGCCGGGGTTCACTGAGCTGAGGCGAGAAATCCGGGTGGAGATAGCTTTAAGTTTGTGGTGTTCAGTTCATACCGGCGTAATATTTGTTGAAGCTCCCCGCGCTAAAGAACCCCACCATCATTCTTTCTCAATCTTCGGACACAGAACCACGAGAAGCAACCGCCATTGATCAGAGCTGCTTGCGTTGGAAAGTAGTCTAGGCGAATCATCAGTTCCTGCGATGAGCATTTGCTAATTCTTCTGTACAACTTTTCTACCAATTGTTGTCAGTGACACTCAGGTGTACTGACGTCAGAGCTATCTTAGCTTTCGCTTCCAAGGACGCCAGCTGCAAGCAGAGAACAACCCACCCATTTTTTCTCTTTGTTTCTTTGTTTCTTTCTTTTTTATAAAAAAAAGGTTACAAGCTGTGAGCCTTTATTGCAATTACAATGGCCGAACAGCGAGTAAATGTTCATATACCGTCTTACCCTGCCGTCCTAGATAGCGTGCGACTCCGCGATATTGAGCTCCCTCTCCCTGCTGCACCAGAGGCATGGCATCGGCTTGGGAAGTCGCAGCCGTGCACCGTGTCTCTGAAATTATCTTACTCGTCGGCCGTTGCAGCTGCCAATGCGGATGATGTCTCTCTTTCTATCGACTATGGGAAGCTTTATCGCCGGTTAGAAGAAGACATCCGCAATATGGGGCAGCATGAAGAACATCCAGGGAAACGGATGATTAGCCTGGAAGGCAACCGACGAAATTCGATGATGAAGAATGATGTTGGTCAGGATGTACGACTGACGGCGGCCATTGTTGCGAACTGCAGCTTAGGGTTACTCGATGAGACTACGGCCGGGGTTAGGAGAATGTCACACTTGCACAATGCCGCCAATCAAGCACCACCCTTGGCATCCCCTATTGACGGTGTCTTTGGTCGATGTGAGGTTTGGCTACATCTCCCCAAGGCCCTGCTGCGTGCGGAAGAAGGCCTGAAATACCGCAGCGTCACGGTTTGGGGTTACAAGCAAGACAACGAAGTCGTGGGCAATCTTCAGGATTCTGAACGGTGCCCTGTGGTTCTGGAAGAGGAATTCCGTATTGAGGGCATAAGATGCCATTGTATCCTTGGTGTCAATTCCCATGAGAGAGTTGAGAAGCAGGCTGTGATCGTTTCGCTGGAGTTTAAGGGTCCGGGCCAGTTGGCATGGGGATCAACTGTGGTAGACACTTACCAGGAAATGACTAGAACTGTCGCAGAGGTTAGTACTTCTTTTTGCCCGTACCATGAAGCTGCAGTTGTCTATGCCGAGCCGTGACTAATCTGGGATGTCCACGTCTGGTAGCGCGTTGAGGAAACCTCTTTCCAAACCGTGGAGGCACTAGCGACTTTTGTCGCGCGCATAGTGACAGTTGAGTTCGCCAACGAGCGCGTGACAGTTCGAGTAGAGAAGCCTAGCGCGTTGGCCTTTGTGGGAAGATCAGGGATAGAGATCACCCGGTCACTGTCATTCTTTGAGAGATCCGAGATGGATGGAGGGCGGGTATAGAGCCTAGTCTTGCAGCTTGCTATACTCAACATCCTCTCCGCGGTCCGCCCAAACACCGCCCATGACGTCATTTGAGACTTGCGATGGACTCCGCAGTCAATTCGTAGTCAGATCTACCAAGCTACTACCAGCATAATTGTAACGGTTGATGTTTCTGTCTGTTGAATGAGGTAAAAGTAGGACCCAATGACTGCCGCACGTGAAGACCCGCGGTCCCTGATCGGGCTAGTGCCGCTTAGCACCAGAACACGCTGATTGGTCCCCGGATCAATGGCCAAGCGGACTTTTTTTTTAATCAAGTAATAATAATTAACATCTCCGACTGGAAGCCCCAAGCGGTCACACTTTCTCGCGCGCTCTCTCTCTCTCTCTCTCGCTTCCTCTTTTTAATCCAGGAGTTGATCCCGGAAGACAATCCTATACTTCCTTTCTTCGGTGTCCCCGGATATTAATCCATTTAACAATCACAAACATTCGTACTGCCACTTCTCTATGTGCTTGTCTGCGCCCACGCTTTCACACTCCTATATCGTTCGCTTCGCTGGCCGCGCTGCCAACGCTCGCTTTGTTTCCCTGATCACCAACGAGGACTCGACTGGTGTATACTCCCTAGGAACTACCGCGCTGGCTGGATCTCGGGTCGTATCGTCTACCCGGCTTCCCGAACCCTCTGTCGACAAGGTGAATTGGCTAGGGGTCTTTGGTCCGTCCTGAACAAGGGCGGACGGTAATTTGCTGCTTTTGAGCATCCAGTGCAATCAGTCAAGCCCACCCGGCTGAGCAAAAGTAGGATCTATCGCCAAAAAAGTACGCGTGGTTCATAATTGTTTTCTCCCCTTGCGTTGGTGTTTCGCAACTCCTGCCCTGAATACCCCACTTTCGTGCATCTGAGGAAAAAACCAGGTCTAACCTGTCTGTTCCAAAACCAGATACTACTTGATAGGTCTCACAAGTACATACCGACTGATCCATGAATGAGTGGATGTGATATCTCTTCTTTTACGCATTGTGCTTATCGGTGCCTCTACGCTTTTGGATCTGTCGTCATTTTTGAGTGTGACGTTCCCTTTTCGGACAATCTTTGGATAACGCAAGGAAAAGGGAGATATATCAAGCTTTAGTGAAGAAAAGCAAATAGAGATGTCGAGCACATTGCAGGATGATCTCTCGGTCGGTGACGTCTTCAGCCCTCAAGCTGACATGTCGCAACCCCGCGATGAGGTCAGCTTGAACAGCAACCAAACCGTCAGCTTCCGAATGAGTGATGCTAGCCCTGACCGCAAACAAGGGCTTTCCGAGAAGGGTACCCGTGGAGGCAATCCTTTCCCAGCGCCGAAACTGAATGCAAATCCGCTCCCCGGAAAGGTAGACCGACGAAAAAAGAAAAAGCAACAAGCCGCCCCAGCAATCTCCACCGTTCGTGGTTTTACCCCCTTGGGTTCTGGCGATGAGGATTCGGACTTTTCGGCCTCTAGTTCTCGCGCACTGCGCTCTTCAGCGCGACCGGGTAATAGCCCAATGTCCCAGCCAGCTTCAGGCCATGGTGTTAGCGCTCTAAAACTTCAGCTCGATTCGCTGAACTTGTCGGGAGACCGCTCTCTCCAAGGCGTGCCAAGTGATATTGGCTCCGAGGCACAAAGCAACGCTAGTGTTTGCTCGGACAGTGACCAAACGGAGGTTCTGACCAGCTATGAGGTGCCTCTGGAACACGACTATGTCAGCGCTGATGCAGTAGCGGAGGAAAAGTCTTACAATACGTCAAGTGTTAAGGATATGCGCACCCAGCTTTGCCGGAAGATGACCACAGATGACTTTGAGCCCCTCCTCTGTCTGGGCAAAGGCTCTTTTGGGACCGTCCTGTTGGTGCGTCATGCTCTCACAGGCAAGCTTTATGCTCAGAAACAGTTCCAGAAGGCCTCAATCACCGTTCATAAAAAGCTAGTGGAGCAGACCAAGACAGAACGTATGATCTTGGAGAGCGTCAACCGCCATCCGTTTGTTGTCAAGCTTTTCTACGCTTTTCAGGACCATGAGAAGCTTTACCTCATCCTGGAATACGCCCAAGGTGGCGAGCTATTCACGCATTTAGCCATGGAGCGTATGTTCGATGAAGATGTGGCGGCCTTTTACATGGCGGAAATGGTCCTCGCGCTCGAGCATCTGCATCAGAACGTCGGTGTGATTTACCGTGACTTGAAACCTGAAAATTGCCTTTTGGACCACCAAGGCCACCTTTTGCTGACAGATTTCGGTCTCAGCAAGATATCTGCCAATGATGATGACCGCTGCAACTCTTCGCTGGGCACCATTGAATATATGGCCCCAGAGGTCATTCAGGGCAAACCATACGGCAAAGCTTGCGACTGGTGGTCCCTTGGGGCATTGGCGTACGATCTTCTTACAGGATCACCCCCGTTCAAAGCCAATAACAACGCCAAGCTGCAGGAGAAAATCCTGAAGCAGAAGCTAACCCTGCCCTACTTCCTTGGCCCGGACGCCAAAGACCTGTTGACCCGTCTCCTTCGCAAGGAGCCATCCAAGCGTCTTGGATACCATATGCCCAAAGACCTCCAGACGATCAAGAACCACCGGTTCTTCCGCAAGATCGACTGGAAAGCTCTAGGGCGCCGTGCAGTTACTCCTCCGATTGTCCCTGTTGTCACGGACCCTGCACTCGCTGAGAACTTCTCCGACGATTTTACTCATCTGCCACTGAGCCCGCTCGTTGCTTCTGCCGGCTTCGATGATCACTATGCCGCCCATCAGCGCGGCAGCCAGCGTCCTATGTCATCTGGCTACGACGTCATGGGAGAAGAGAGCAACCCCTTCGGAGGATTCAGTTTCGTAGCTTCCAGCAGCTTGCTTGATCACGGACTGGGCATCGCGACTAAAGGGTTTTGACTCGCACTGCGCGTCCCTGGCCTGCGGGACGAAAACACAGACTATGGCAACGGGTATCTTTCGTTTGGCTGCCTATTTCCACGTGACAGCACAGGTAAATCTAGCTTCAATGGCATCCATGTTGGCTTCCGTACACACATCCTTACGTCCCCTGCGTAGTTTTTCCATCTATAACGTATGCGTGTCGGATAGAATTGCGCCAAATTTTGCTAGACCAACAACCACCCAGAGCTACAACGATGTATTTTTACTAACACCAGCCAACCAAAGCAGTGCCAACAGAAGTAGTCAGTAATATTGACCTAGGTAGCAATAAATTACAAACAGAATTTCCTAAATTTTTCTTTTCTGTTTCTTTTCGTCTTCCTGTAATAGCATTATATCATCGAGATATTCAAACCAATGATTCTGTATACTTCGTTTTGCCCCCGTCCACACTACGTAGGAATATGTACTGTACAGTGTAGCCAACGAACCCGCCGGACTAAGAATAGACAATGGAATAGGATGTCCAGTGATATAAGCCAGGTTATAGTAGAGATATAGTTGTTTTTAAGGGGTGGGTAAGGATGCAGAGGAGACCGTAAAGAACTTATAATGACTATAGCTCGCCCTCTTCGCTTCCTCCGCCTTCTTCATCCTGGTCTGGTGGCGGAGGAGGCGGTGGTGGTTGCTGGTTCTGGAGCTTATCGGAGGGAGGAGGAGGAGGCGGGGGTGGAGGGTGTTGCTCGTCGGTGGATTTTCTGCTGGTGGAGGAGAGGTCTGAGCGACGTCTTCGGCTGGAGTCTTCGTGTTCGCGGTATCGGTCTGAGTTACGTCGGTCTCGCGGCGGGGGTCCGCTTGGGGATTGGTCATGTTTTGGGATACGATTTCGTCGATCCGTTGTTGGATTGGGTCGTCGACTGGAGCGTTTGGGCGTCCGCCGCTGCCGCTTGGACGGGGGTCGCTGTCTCGGCGGGGGAATGTTCGCGGGGCGGGAGGCAGGGGATGTTGGTAGCGGTGAGGAGGGGGAGGGAGATGACCGTTTGTATGGTGGCGGTCGTGGGGGAGTGGGCGTGTCCCTGTTGACTGGGGAGCTGTTGCTCCCTGGGAGGAATTAAACGACGTCGAGTTGGATGGGTTCTTGTCGGCTGAAGCCTCTTGTGCGGCGGCGTCTGAGCCCATGCGTGGTCGTTTCGGAGATCGTTCGCCGTTCGTCGGTTCTTGGTCGTGCGGAACCGGTGGTTCTTCTGAGCGGCCCTGGGCTTCGTCTTCGGGCTCTCTCGACCGCTTCCGTCCATTCGCGTTGTCTGTTTCACGCAGGGTACCAGCCGGGCTGCCAGCACGCGGGATCCTGGTCTTCTCAGTACCCTCGTCTGCGAAGATGGGGGTGGTCGGGTAGTACTGGCTATGTTTCTGCATGGCATTGTTCTCGTACAATTGTGCCATTCTTGTGCACGCGCGACGCACCTGTGCCAGATCCACGTCGACCTGCTCCCACCACGGCCGGCCCGAGACATCGTCCTCAAATCCTACATCGCAATGTCGGGCGGCGGCGTAAAGGGCGGCGGCAGCTATGTTCCGAGCCGAGAATTGCAGGCAAAGAACGGTGAACATAGAGTCGTTGACGAAGGCCCAGGCAGCGTTGCGGAGGGGTTTGTTCTCGTTGACGCCGAAGTAGCAGATGAAGTCGTAGAGGATACGGTAGGGCTGTTCAAGTTGGAGATCGAAACAAAGGGCTTCCAGAAGGAGGTCCTCATGGTGCAGAATCGTATCTCGCCATTTCCAGAACTCCTTAGATTGCTCGTCCACGACCAGGTTGGGTTGTTTCTGCGCTACCCGACAACATGCGACTACCAGTTCTCTCATCCTCCGCACATTCTCCTCCACTTTGGTCGATAGGAATAATGCGGTGGCAGCAATCGGATAAGGGTGCATTCCCGGTCGTTGCGGCAGGTCGACCATGCTGTACCGCATGAAAAACCGGTGAAGGTATACGGCCGCAGTTGCGATTGTGAGCTGGGGCAATTTTAACATAATGCCCACTTGAGTGATGAAATTGACCCCTTTACTGCGACTTGTATGTTCTGCCTCCAGTGCCATACCGTCGAGTTGCGACGGCGCACGCGTGAGCTCCTCATCTGTGAAAAGCCATTGGGCTTGTGTCGCAAGAAGGACGGGGTTCGAGGGCGCGGGCACAGGTCGCTTCTCCGACGGCTGTGATGTTGTGGACGCCATGAAGGATTGTGTTGTTACCCTTGCAGGAACAGGATATCTGTGGAGGCGGTTAAGGTCGATGATATGGACAAGAGAAAGAACCCAAGTTCAAATGACTACAAGTAGGCAGTATCAACCATTTAGTCGTCCAGTGAGACCAGAATGAAAGGCTCCGTCCTCTGCTGACTACCAGAAGCTAAAAGCAAGTTATTAACAGATCAGATCAACCATGGCGCGAGACCTTTCATCGCATCGTGGGCCGAGCCCGGATTCGGGGCCAATCGCACTGTTGTGTTGTTGTTGGTGTGGGGGCTCTGCTCAGAGACCGGAGAAAGACAAGAGAGAAAGTGGTGAAAAAAATCAAAATGGCTCAAAGAATGGAGGCAAAGCGGTGGAAATTGTTCGGTAGAGGACTCTCTCCCCTGCAGATCTGGTGGTGGTTTTTGTTGGAGTTCGAATGATCCGCAGCCGGACAAATGCGTGATCTGAGATCGGATCATCGAGTTGTTCCGGCCTGGACTCCCAGAACAACTCATTTACATGCATCAAGCAACTCGAAATACACGTCATGGTATTGGAACTATCCTAATCCTCTATACAGGTTGGGATGCAATAGGTGGTATCACTGCTATCGATAATTGTAAAACTCCATTGAGTTCATTATTCCGCTCCAAACTCCAAATGAACGCCATGCTTATATATGGTTTTGAAACACGAAAACAAGAAACACACAACTATTCCAACTATGCAAAGATAAAGGGAGAATTACTCCTCCTCACTGACCTCACTCTCGTCATCGCTAGGAGCATTATAATGGTGTAATGACTGATGACTTCTAGCCTCCTCTTCCCGAGCACTTTCTTCGAATGCAGCCTCCATTTCTGCCGCCAAAGCGTCATCGTCCTCAACCTCATCTTCATCAGCTTGCGCGTTGTAACTAGGCTCTACCCTTCCGGAACGAGTAGGTATCCCTCCGTGTCCAGCAGGGGAGGGCAACCGGAGATCCTCGATATCCTCATCTTCATCATCATCATTATTTGCTGGTGTATTATTGGAAGAGAAGTGAGCAGGGTCAATTCGGAACGCAGGTCGAGAAGGTGGCGGTGAGCCAGATCAATGATGAGGTCCCCATCAATGATGATATTCGACCCGGGTGAAGGAGCTGGCTGTTGGGATAACAAAGCGCTGCTTCCATTTTCGAAAGATGGGGATTTGGCTGCTTCGACTGCGACATCTTGAGCAGGCGCCTTCTCTTTCACGTCCTCATCGCGAGGTATAGGCCTAGAGCTTGTCTTGGGGGTCCCTGCGCTGTCATGCTTGGCCGGCTTGGCCGGCTTTGGGAGACGAAGAGGATTGGATTGGGTTTTGGGACGAGGCTTCGGGCTAGGCTTCGGACTCGGTGTGGGTTTGGTAGTCGCAGGCATTAATGGGGTATTGGCTTTGCTGGTGTTATAATGAGGTTCTGGCGTAGCGTTGTCTGAGACCGACTTATCGTCATCGGTATTCTCCTTAGGAAGGAAATGCCGGAAGTCGTATGGATTAGTGTCATCTGCTGGACCATCGTCGTTCCCACTGGCATGGTCTGAACCCCGATCGTCTCCTGAGCCTTGATCGTCCTCTTGCAAAGTCCGAAGCTGGTCATACTTTTCTAGCACTTGCTTCTCTGTCTTCGCCGGAGCCGAGCGGAGGTTGAAATTGAGCTGTGTCGTAACCGGTTCCAGGACAAAGGCCTTTCGATGGGAGTCGAACACCAAGACCAGATTTCGCTCTTCGGATTCTGAAACAGCTTGCCCTGGGTCAATGCTACCTTGGTAAGAATATGTTAAAGTATTCTGTTCAGCATTCGGCGCTTTGTCCGTAATGGTAAGGTTGTAGTGATCCCTCGATTGCGATGCTCTGGTAATGGTTTGTTGCGCGGTCGCGGACTTTGTCTTGTAATTATATTGGATATTGACCAGCTTCGACAGTGAAGTGCCATTTTTTCCTGAAAGCCTGTCACCCAAAATAATGGGGTACTCGGCTTGTTTGGTGGGATCGATTAATCCGGCTGAGAGAGCGGGGGCGGCCATCGGTAGGTTTGACCACGGTGGGTGAAGTTATATCCCCAAGTTGCTGTTCAATGTTTTGTTGTCTTTGGCAACACCAACTATAGGGAGGGTTGCATTCCTCGGTGTAAGTATAGACAGGTCGTGTGTACGCAAGGGAGAAGGACGTCACACAAGAGACGGCAGTGAAGACGACGACGGAACGAGGGCAGCCGGCAGACCAGCACCGATCAGAGGGTTATAGGACAGACATTCAACATATATAGAAACAAAGATGAACATAATATATATTTCAAATGCCCCTAGACTGGGAGGGAATAAAAAAAAGAAAAGAAAA
>NW_015378499.1:0-26136 GCF_001204775.2 Aspergillus nomiae NRRL 13137
ACCCAGATCAAACCGGAGCGGGATCACTGGCGCGGATGGAACGGCCGCGGCGGACTCGGTCTCTCCCTGAAAGAGGTGATGACCACAATGATCGACCTGTTCTCAGCCCAGATGTTCCTCTGGGGCATCCTCCACTGTGACCCGCACCCGGGTAACATCTTCGTCCGTCGCCAGCCCTCGGGTCAACCCGAGCTCGTCCTGATCGACCACGGCCTCTACATTCACATGGACACAGACTTCCGCCACCAATACGCCCGCTTCTGGAAAGCGCTCCTCACCTTCGACAACGCCGCCATCCGCGACATCGTCAAACAATGGGGCGTCACGAACCCCGATATCTTCGCCTCCGTCACCCTGATGCGCCCCTACCAAGGCGGCGACCTCTCCACGCAGCAACACTTCGAAGGGCTGTCCAAGAAGGACCGCGCCCAGCGCCACTACGAAGCGCAACAAGCCGCGCGCAAGGGCATCCGCCAGATCCTGGGCGACGAAAGCAAATGGCCCAAGGAGCTCATCTTCATCGGCCGCAACCTGCGCATCGTCCAAGCCAACAACCAATTCCTCGGCTCCCCCGTCAACCGCATCAAGATCACAGGCACCTGGCGTCCCGCGCCCTCGTCGAGTCGCCCGATCTGCCCCTCAACGAGAAAATCCAGAACTACGGCCGCCACCTTCTCTTCCGGCTCGTGCTCTTCACCAGCGACATCTACTTCTATTTCACGAAGATCCGGCAGTTCCTGAGGCTCGGCGGCGGAATGGAGGATTCGCTGGAGGCGCAGATGCAGAGCATGGCTAAGGATATGGGGGTGGATCTGCAGCAGAATGTGTTTGAGGGATAGGATCGCTTTTACCTTCACTCGATGTATTATACTCCTACCTATAGATTCCTCACTCCAAGTCTTATAAAAACGTAAATATACGATTGAATCTTGCATGCATCGGCTCCGTATACATCAATATAAATCTGACATATCATATTCCGTTTAGGTTAAAACATATATCTCATTCCTCATAGGTAGCATTTCATCAAACATGTCCAAAAGCTCAAGCTCGCTATGCTCCAGACAAGAAAAAATCAAATATGAGTACAGTATCTCAGAACTAAAATATTAACCCCGGAAAAGATTATATGTAAGAAAAAAGAAAGAAAGATCAAAAGGGTATCTACCACGCCAACGAACAAACTAGCGAAACTAAAGCGATTGATTCTCTCTGCTACTCCCACCCGGAGAACCCAACCGGTTTCCACTCCTGGCCCGGATACGCCGTGCTCGACATCAGGATCTCCTCGCTAGAATCGTCGTCGGTCTGGACGGGCAACTCGACCGGGGCGTCGTTGTTGAGGACACGGCCTTCGCCGCGCGTGGGGTGGCTGTTCCCCGTGGATTGGGAGAGGGGCATGGCGGGACGAGTAGTAGTAGCGGGAATGTCGCTGAGAGGGGGCTTTTCGTCGCGGAGATTTTCCTGGGGTGGGTCTGTGGTGTCCTCTTCGTAGGTGGGTAGTCGGTCGTTGCCGCATTGGAGGACGCCCTTGGTGGTCTGCTGGCGCCAGGCGAGGGCGTTGTCCGAGGGTTTGTCCTCGTCGGATTCGCCGGGGATGGTCAGTTTCCAGGGTCGTTCTTGGTCGCCGATGCGGCTGGTGCGAGGGTTTCGGCGGAAGATGCCCAGGTGGTAGGCGGGATCGGAAGTGTCGGTGCTGGGGATGTGTCTTTCGTCCGGGCGCGGGGGCGAAGGTTTTCGGGCTGCGGGAGCGGATGTTTAGGTCTTGGGCGTAGGATCTTTCTTCGGAACGGCCGCGGGACGGTGGGGATTGTGGGGCGGGACCGACGGGGGGAGGCGATGGGGGATGCGACCGGGGGTGGTTGATATTGGGGGGTTTGCGGCGTTGTGGGTGGTCGGAAGAGCGGTGATTGGGGTGTGAGTCGACCATTCCCACTACCACTGCCACTGCCGCTGTGTCGATGCCGGAAATAATCGGTCGGCGACGGAATGCGATTACTCGTGATGGTATTGCTGGCCACGTCTTCGACGGTGATCTGCTGCGTCAAGGGAGTGCCGGGTTCGGGGGGATCATTGAGCCGTGAGAAGGATTCCGGAGCGAAGTATCCTTCCGCGGGTGGCCGTTGGCCCTGGAAGGAGTGGTTCTCGATATTTGATCGGGGGCGATCAAACTCGGTAGAGGGTAAGTGAGAGTGATCCGAGGTGGACGTGCGCTGTGATGAGACGGGATAAAGCCGGTCCATTGAATGGGCCTGACGCTGGATGTGCACCACGGGTGGAACGTGGGTTTCGGCCGCTCTGGATTTGGGCCGGGCATGTTCCCCTCGACGGTTGAAGAAGCCCTAATTGGAATGATTAATATCACTGCGTTGTGAGCTTTGACAAGCAGCTTGGGGAGGGATCTTTGTGTGTGCGTGTGGGACACATACACTGATTTTGTCCAACGCCTTCCGGTGTGGCTGACCCGTCTTGTCACTGTGGGATTCAGAGCCCCGAGAAGGGCGACGAATTTTGTTGCCGACAACCTTCAGCTTCTCCATTGTTGATAACGCGGTCTGCGGTGGCGCTTGCTTTGAGGCAGGCTGGACGGGCGGGTTGGAGCGAGCATGGTCGGTCGATTGGGAAGTCTCGCGGGGTCTGCTACTGCCTGACAGAAGAGGTCGAAAGACACCGCTAAGTCGGCGCGAGGCATGTTCAGCCTCATCGCCTGGCCAGGGGCTCTTCGGCCTGCGCCCTCGATGATCGGGTCTAAGTATGCCGCCAAGACTTTGGTGCTGACCCTCGCCCCCGTCCGACAAGAACGACACTCGCGACGAGTTCGCCGGGCCTGGCGCAGTCGAAGTTTAACGTTAATTCCGTGGGAATTTGTTGAGCAGCGTGGTTACTCACCGAGTACTTGGCGCAATGGCCGTGGTGGGTCTCGATCAGCCTCGAGGGTGCCCAAGGATGAGACGGAGGGCACCGGTTGGAGTCGCACTTGGACGCTGGAGCCCCGCCGATGGTGACTCGGACCTAGCAGTGTTGCCTTATTAATCTCGTCGTTGCTACGTGGGACATCCCTAGTTTTGCTTTCCATGACCGAGGAGTAGAACCGTCTCCCCATCGACGACGGTGCTCGAGTAGTCGTTTCGCATTCGGGAGACGGCTCGTCGCGCGCAGGTGGTGGCTGAATGTTATTTTGCTGGCCCATGGGATTGTCAATACTGTTGGCCTGCTCCGTCCACGACAGGATTTTGTCGCCAATGTCCCGCTGGTCGCTTTTGTACTCGGGGATCAACAAAGGCGCGTCATTGATTGCCACCTGAATCGGGGTCATCGGGGGAGATTCGCTCCTCCTCGACAAAGGCTTTCGGGGAGGACAATCCCTGTCAGGTTGCACGGGCGCTAATCGATGCGCCGAGGATGCACTCTCACCAGGCAACTCCCAATGCTCCTGGGACCCTGTCTGCGCCAGGACGCCAGAGTCAGACGCCTCCAATTCCGCCATCGCTCCAGCGGTACTTCGATAGGACAATGCAGGACCTGATTGACCTGATCGCGAATCCGCATCACTGAAGCCGAGTGCAGCAATCACTTCCTTGTCCAGATCCTGAGTAAGACCGGAACGGTGGCTATGGATGGCGGATGGCTCAGGATCCGTGTGATATCCCGTGTCTGCTGCCGCGCCCTCAACCGGTCTACGCGCCGAGACCGACGGGACTTGTTTGCGCTTGATGTCCAAGCTCAACCGATTCACTTGGCTGTCTCGAGCGCCATTCATCCCTGGGAGACTTCCAAAGTGGACCGTCCGTCGCTTGTCGTGGTCCTCTTCGGCTAGGTCTAGAGCAAGTTCTGAGAAGGAGAATTTCCTGCGATAACCACGACTCGATTCAAACCCCTACAATCACCATAACATTAGATGAGTTTAACCAGACGAATTAAGACCGAAAAAAGTATCAACCCGATGTACAGACATCAATCATGTCACATTCTGAGTGCGGAGATATGTTCAATTACAGACATGGTATCAATAGAAACATAAACAATAACGGCAACGATCAGAGACATGCTGGCGCAGCGATGGATAATCCATAGGTTCCCACACGCTCCCTGCACTGCTGAACATGATATACCACCCATAATAAGAAAATTAAGGCTCTACCTTGTCTGACCCTCCACCTTTAAATTTACTCCTGCCCTTGGCAAACAGACCCTTGGCGGCCTCGCCAGCTTTACCGCCGAAGACACCAGCGGTGTGGAGGAAATCCTTCCCTCGTTGTTCCACATGCTGTTTATTCATCATGGAACCAAGATGAGTCGAAGGACGTCTCACATGGCCCGAGCCGGACGACCCTTCCTGGTGAGACGACACGAGGTTCCCAAGAGACGACAGTTTAGGGAATTTGGCCCGGGGTACAGGGTACTTGGACTCATCCGTTGTCTGTTTCAAGCTTTGCTGCACAACATCTGCGTATTCAGGGTGAGCATGGATCGTAACCCGGAGCCAATTATTTAGACCGGTATCGATTGTCACAAACTGGTCTCGGGTTTTGTTGAACGCTTGCACCCGTTCGTCAGAGGTCTTCAACTCGAGGATCTCACGGAAGCCAAGCAAGCTTGCTTCGATAGATG
Organism: Aspergillus nomiae NRRL 13137; assembly: GCF_001204775.2. NCBI lineage: Eukaryota > Fungi > Ascomycota > Eurotiomycetes > Eurotiales > Aspergillaceae > Aspergillus > Aspergillus nomiae. The sequence continues at coordinate 4,612 of NW_015378499.1, forward strand.
GCGACTGCGTGGGTGCAGACGTAGACGCTACGGCATCCTGGTTTGCAACGGCTGGGGAGTAGGCATCTCCAACGGTTTGGGCATTGACAACTTCTGGAAGATGTCGACCCGAAACGATGCTATTATCATCGGTGGCAGACGGGGGGATGATCGTCAACTTAGGCTTCTCAGGCACATGATCACGGCCAGCCTCATCATGTGTCTCAACTGGCGGAGCCACAGTGTCGGGCTCCGGCGATGGCTGAACACTATTCTCATCAACTACAGGGAATTGCCCGGGGATTGGCCCTACAGGAGGGGATTGGACCCCTGTCGCGGGCGCAGCCTGTTCCTCGGAGGAGGCAGACTCCCAAGAAAATCGCCTCTTCAACTTAGGGGTTGTGTCTTGCGGAGCCGCATTCAGTGTTAGAGTAGACGCCTGCAGTGGGCTACTGGAGTATAAATCCTGGGACTCGTTCTGTGCGGAGTTGTATCCAAGGACGGGTTTGAACTCCCCCTGGGGACTGGCACTAGTTGTTTCGTTCCAGTATCGTTCGTATTCGCTCGGAATGAGACTATCCTGCCGACTTGTTTGTGGCCTGGACCGGTCTTGTGGGTCCGGTTCGTCAGATGGAGTGTTCTCCCGACTCAATGAACGAATGATCTCCTTCCTTAATCGGTCACTCTCGGTGTCTTGCGGGGAATTTTCCGTACTCAGGGAGGGAACAATGGCGGGAATGGAGTTTTCAGGGGGAGACATGTTACCACTGATTTTGAGCGGTGCAGGTCGATCTTCCGCGGTTGTGGTAGTTGGTTGCAGGGTGGATTGTTGATATGTTGGCGTGGACTGGTCCTGAGGTGAGTCAGATGGAGGGTCCGATGACATTTCTGCTAATGATTCGGGAGCGATGGTATCGTTATTGGTGATTATTGGCCTTCTCAAAGGACTATTATCTGGACTGGGAACACTCAGATCACGGCGATGACCAGGCTTAAAGCCTCTCGGTGGAGATGAACTTTCCGGCTCTTCCTCAATCGTTGGCGTCTGCTCGTTTGGGCCACGAGGAGGAATGATCGGGCTTATTACCGACGTGCTATTGCTATCCGACCGTGCAATGCTATCGATGGTAGTGCTGGGTGTCTCTGGAACATCGAAAGCTTGATTAACCACCGACCGAAAACCGACGGAGGGGTGATGGTGTAATTGAGGATCTTGCTGCTGTGGTTCTACGGATTGGTCTTTTTGAGCGTCAGACGAAGGAGCACCCGTGAGATCTGCGCCGAATCCTGAGAGACGTCTGACATCTGGGAGCCCAATAATAGGAACATCATTCTGAGGTCTGGAAGGAACACTCTCGTTCTCGGGTTGCTTGCCTTGTGCTTCCTGTCCTGCCGGGCTGGTTATAGGTGCTGGTTCCGTGGAGGCCCGACTCAGGCTTGGAGGGTTGCCTGACCCCGCTGTCTGCTCGCGTAACCGGCTATAGATGTCGGCTGGGCGTGATGGGAGGTTGTAATTCTGTTCTTCTGCGTTGCGGTCGGTTGACCGACTACGGCTATCCGCCGCAGGACCGGCCCCTAGCGTCATCACCTGGTCCATTGACCGAGAGCGATCCATTCCAAGAGCCCAGGGCTTAGGTATGTTTCTTGACGCTACACTTGGGAGGTCCCCAGTGCTTTGATTCAAAGGTTGTTGTTGTTGTTGTTGCGGTAGAGGAGGCGTCAGATCCTCGTCGTAATCGTCGTACTCATCGTCACCCCAGTCATTGCCATCGTAAGAGATCTTCTTCGCTTCAACCCAGCGCTTTGTCTTCGCGCGATTCACGTTCGTTTTAAATGATATGGGTGTGCCGCCACGTGGTTGGGGCGACAAAGGGTTATCGGCGCCGGGAGAATCCCTAAAGATGCAGGAAAGCCTGATCAGCAAAATTTTAAGGCGCCGAGGATGCATCCACCTGCATGTACTTACACCGGCTCGTAAGGGTTCTGAAATGGGCGAGCCATTATATATGAGGGTCAGGTCGCCTGAACGAAATGGACCGCATCAAGCAAATGCCGCGTTCACTCGTTATATAAAGCTGCCAAGATCTGATATGGCGTGCGATATAATATTTGGCCCAAGTGGAATGGTCAAGCTGCGAGGATGGAGAGGAAGAAGCAAGTAACAAGCTGAGTGGTACAAGCGATGACGTGTGCGCGCCGGCTCAGCCGCGGGCAGGAGATTGGGGGCGTCTGACGTGTTTGAAATGTATGTGTAGACCAATCCAAAATAGAACAATCGTCGTATCGTGTGCGTTCGTCACCAAAATGAGTGGGCTGCCGCGGGTGTGCCCCTGAGGGTATCTTAAGTATTCGCCTGCCTAAAGCGAATAGATAGCGACGACTGTGGCTGGTAAGGCACCGATGTGGCGGGTCCGTCACGTGGCCCTAGCCGCCCGCGCCTTGCCTATTTTCGGATGGGCGACGAATTCCCCGGAATTGAGAAGTACGTACGTCTGCGGCCATTCTCTGCGAGATCTCACCGAGCCCCGTTCTGTCGGAGACTAACGATCTCTGCAAGTGCAATGATATGACACTCCCATAACGCTCCTACACCGCTTGTATCACCTCCTTTCCGCTCATTCTCCCTCCCTTCACTGTTGCCTTGTGGCTTCGACGAACGGACACGTCTACAGGTTGCCTCCTTATCGATTAGGTTCACTCCGTCTACTCGCATAACCCATTCCCTTAGATCCCGGGGGCTCGCTTACCTTCCCCCTCGAACTATCACCCGGCCTCCACCTCGCTATACGCTTCTAGCGAAATGACCGGCCCATCGATTCAGGATCGCACCGGCGAGTTCCACGCCATCTTGGGACAAGCCCAGAAACGGGTCGCCACCACCAAGGTTGGATCCCAGCGACAGGCGCTTCTATCGGATTCACAAAAGAGACAAGCCAATGGGTCCGTGAACGGAGGCGCGCAACCCGGAAGGAGATCCGAGTTTGCTAGGAGGGCTGTTGAGATTGGACGGGGTATCACTGCGACGACAGCCAAGTTGCAGAGGCTGGCTGAACGTGAGTAGGAGCTACAAGGTGGACAAGCAGGATGTCTAACTTGAGTCTGCCAGTGGCCAAACGAAAGACCCTTTTCGATGACAAGCCGGTCGAGATCTCAGAATTGACATATGTCATTAAGCAAGATCTCGCTTCCTTAAATCAGCAGATCGCCTCCTTGCAAGCGCTCACGCTCTCTCAACATCCGAAATCCAACCGGTCGAAAGCGGACCAGGAAGGAGAGCATAATGATAATGTATGTACACGGCACAGACAGAATCCAGCCTGGGCGATGCTAAGAATACTAGGTCGTGGTTATGCTGCAAGGCAAACTGGCGGACGTCGGAGCAAACTTTAAAGAAGTTCTCGAGGTTCGAACGAAGAACATCCAAGCGTCGCGCTCCAGGACAGAGAACTTTGTTTCATCGGTATCCTCGAAATCGCAGGCGGCCTTAGACACGCAACGGTCGGACTCTCCGCTGTACACCTCCGGCAGGAGGACTCCTCAACCGGGTGGCTCTTCCGACCTGTTGACTCTGGAGCCCTCGAATCCGTCGCCCCTCGGACGGCCGTCTATGCATTCCGACCAGCAATTGCTGGTGATGGAAGAGGCGCAAACGAGTAACTCTTATATCCAAGCACGCGGTGAAGCAATCGACGCGATCGAACGTACAATCAATGAACTGGGCGGCATCTTCGGCCAACTGGCGCAGATGGTCAGCGAGCAGTCTGAGATGATCCAACGGATAGATGCCAACACTGAGGACGTTGTGGATAACGTCCAAGGCGCACAGCGCGAACTAATGAAATACTGGACCCGAGTATCTGGGAACCGATGGCTGATTGCTAAGATGTTCGGAGTCCTAATGGTGCGTGGCTCTCCCGTCCTCTTCCAAATATTCTCTGGTACTAACTTGTAGTAGATTTTCTTCCTTCTCTGGGTATTGATATCAGGATAGAAATGCCCCTTTCTTTTCTTACTAATGTATTGTATTAATACGGATACTTTCCTTCTTGCTGTGCATGAACGAGTTATGCATGTCCCTTTTGAACGTCACCAGCCGTCTTTCTTTTCCAGGCGTGGCTAGATTTCATGTTCCCTTTATTTCTTTTCTCATTTCGCCTTGGTTGCCGCAGGTAAATATTGTTGAATTTATTCATAGATCCATGCCGGCCTCTGATGTATAGGCGTTGATATGGACCAATTACATACTTTCTTACCCCCAGATTGTCATTTTTCCTCCCATATAGAAGACCTAGAATATCCAGACCCAGATCATCCACACATACAATATAGCTTCTACCATAAACAAATAGAAAAAAAGTCACTCACAAAACTCACATCTCAAAGCAACGCCCACCCCATGCAAAACAGGCACCACCACCTCACCCTCATGGGGAATAGCCCCCCGCCGACAAATCTCCCTCTGCGCCGCCTCGAACCAAACCTCGCTCAACTTCGGCGGCGCGAGCAGCCCAGACGCAACAAACTCGCCCCAATCCCGACGCATCTGCCACATGAACTCCATCCGATTCGTCCAGGTGGGCGAGTGCCCATTGACACCAGCAGCAGCCACCTTGACCGACTCATCCGTCGCCGCCGCGACGAAGAACTCCATGATGCGCTCCAGGGTGGAGGTGGTCAGGAGGAGAGCGAGCCAGCCTCGGCCGAGGCGGCGGTGATGTCCGGGGCCATGAGGTGGCGGACGGACGAGCAGAGGAGGTGCATAGCGTGGTGGGTGGCGAGGAGGGTCTGGGTGTTGGCGAAGGGGGGCTGTTGGAGGATGGACTGCTGGGCCTGATGCCGTGAACTAGTAGCCCTGATTGAAGGCTGGGGTTCGGAGGCGTGAGTTTCAAGGAAGAAAATAATATATGCGCTGTTTCTTATTGTCAATCGGGGAGTGAGACTTTCAGGAATATTGTTCTACGACGTACACGGGAGATAGGAGACGGGACTGGAGGAGTCCGACGCCTTTGCTGTAGCCGACCTCTTTTTCGGTCTTCGAGGACCACGAGGCGTCTTTCACGAGGTGCTGGTGGACTACGTACTCGGCCAGGTAGTACGATAGCTTGATGCATGTCTTCCAGCAGCGGGTGAGGTCGGCTAGATACCCGAAGGAGTACTCGGGGAGGTCATCCCCGACCCCGGTGGAGGTGTACTGGGGTGGCGGCGGGGGGAATAGACTGGCGATGAAGGTTAGGTCGTCGCCGACGGAGGGAACGAGCTCATGGCCCGTCTCGGTGATATACTGCGATGGCTGGGTCCGGTGATGGAGATAGGCCTGGGAGATGGCATATTCGAGGCGAGAGACTCTGCGGCGCAGGATGCGACAGGAGAGCAGGAGGGAATAGATGTCCTGTAGCTCGCATTGCGCGAGGACTTTCACCAGAACGCTGTCTGGGAGTCTTCTCCAGATCGATTGCTTCTGGGTGCTGACACTTCTGAAGGTTTGGTTAGTCTCTGGGCTGGGGTTGTAGTTGTGGTGTCCACTTACATAGTCGACCTTCTCCGTAGCTTTGCGGTGGTTTTGGCCCTGTGTATGATGCTTCGGACTCGTTCGAGGACTGGGGGGCTCATGGTTTAGTCCCCCATGGAGGCATTGTGGTGGAAATCTCGTTATATGGATTGTTTCAGGTTTCAGGATGGGCACGTTTATAAGTAAGTTTATTGGCCCAATGGGCGATGATTATTCAGCTTAGGGACCAATTCACGTAACCTTTTGTTTCAGCGTTTTTTCACTTCTCCTCCCGTCCGCTTCAGTAGTTGAAGTGTGCGTTCTAGACTCCGCAATGGAAAAGAATAGACATGGCATGATTAAACCCGTTGATCGTCGTCCCCCGGGCCCCGTTTTAGTATTGCCTAAATCGTCATGGTGAAGAGTCGAATACACATTTTAAATGAAATTTTTTTTTTTTTTTTTTTTGGCAACATACGGCATTTAATTTACACGGCTTGGGCTGGCTAGTGATGACCCAAGTTTTATAAGTCTACTTCTATTGTCATGAGTTCCCGCGTGAGGCGAGTGTCTCATGACGAGTAAAACAGCCATTGGAGATAATCCTTAAGATTCCTAATTATACAGGATATATGGTGTCATTGAACCGCGGACGTGTGTCAGCGGCCGTGTTTGGGGAAGAATAGACGGAGAAGAAGGACATAATGGGCTGGATGGTGGATGACAATTCAGAAAGCATCCGTCGAGAATAATTCACTGTTTGGGAATTCTAGCTGGAAATTCTCCAGAAGATCGTCCCACTGGCCCCAATCTAAGGGGCTGTGGTCAAAATTATTTAGGTCGTCACCGGGATCAAGCATCCCAGCGTTACTGGGAATGGTCTCTTGCGTAGTTCGTCCTTGGGGGGTCACACTGGGTTCAAAGCTCGGCTGATGAGACGAGGTGCCTCGCTCCGATCTTTCAGACAATACCGAAACGATATGAGGACGGGGTAACAGATGGCGATTGCGTCGAGTACGCTCCTCAGAATGGGACTTCCAAGCTTTCAAAATCAGCCCCTGTATTGCAATATGAAGAGGGGTTTTGGGCCTGTTTCTCATCTGGTCATAATGCCGACTGTATATCCTGTCAATGAGGACCCACGACCTCTTGGTTTCTTCTTCATCTATGCGGGTCCGGAGCTCATATAGCGTATAAATCAACACATCCCACGGGATGTGATTGTCCACGTGCCACAGATATCGCTGTATGATCTCGTTGCTCTGACAATCCTCGAACCCTTCCATGACTTGCACGCATGTGGAAAAGACGAAATCCCTTTCCGCTAGTGATATGTGGTCTTTCTCGCCATACTGGCGGGGATGGTGTGCGGAGAATCTCATTTGGCATACAACATTCTGCATCAGTCTAGCCGACATGTAGTGTAGTGGAATGGATTTGTCGCAATACGACAGGAATTTCGATTCGAATGCGCGGCTCAGCTCCTCGATTGCTTGATCCTTCGCCTCATAAGACAACGCCGAAGAGGCCAAGAAACCTCGACCTCCGTGAGAGGCTCCGCCGGCCTTGGACCAGCGCCTCATCCATTCGCCAAATTCGCTCCGTGCAAGGACGAACATCATTTCTGTCGCGCCATGATTTTCGCGAGGCATATCCGTCATGCGTGGATCAAGCTCACTGTCATTTATGTTGGACGGGGGGAGGACGTCAACAGAAAAATACGGGAACTGCGAAGTGATGCCGGAACTTTGTGCCGTAGTGACATCTAATATTGATAGCTGTCGCCAAAGACGGCGGCGGATTTCCGTTTCGAAAATGGATAATCCAAGCTCAGATCCGTCTCGATGGAGTCCAATCCGCTGAGCCATTCGCACCGCAACGCCACATAAGGACCAAATGGACTGTGGGTCAGAGGACGCACGCATGGAAAGCTTGTACGACGACGTTAGCGTGAAGATCACGGCGTATCAGGGAGACGCCTACCAAATACAAAACAAATGCCTGGAGAACTACGGTTTTTGAGGTACGTAGAATGCCAGCCTTGGTAAAAGCTAAGCGAGCTCCGCGTCGGAATCTTGAGAGTAACAAAGCTTTGCTCTCTCCGTAAGTTTTTTGTACGTCATCTGCCTTCAGAGAAACCAATGCGATACAATATATTGAGAACATTAATGCCTCAAGCTCCTTGGAGACTGTGTTTAAGCTACCGCTGGCTTCTAGAAGCTGTTGCTGGACGGTTGGGCCGTGTAGTATCTTAATCAATGGATTGATATTCTCAAGGAAAGTTTGCCAAAGTTTAAAGATGTGTAGTGGAGAGGGGTGAAGTGCACTCAGGCTTTTCTTCACTGTTTCTCCCAAGATCAAGGAGACTTCGTCATCCACTCCCTGGGCAGAATGATTTGAATCGTTGTCGGATATGTCCCGTAACACATCCTCCGCCCGAGGAAGCTAGACCCAGAGTTAGATCGCAATACGAGAAGAAGTTAGGTAGGGAATCCTGACCTCGCCTCGGACGCTAGTCCAGACATTACTATCTTACCCGTTAGCCATTTATGCACCGCGGTTCAATCCAAGGTAGCTCAACCTGTCTAGATAGATGGATTTCCCGTCACCTGTGAGCAACATCCCTTGTTCAGCCCTGGAGCCACTGGGGAAAGCATTGCGTGTGGTTGCTGGATGGTCTAAGTGGCTGATGCGAGCTGACGCAGCGTTGTCTTGTCTAATAGGACTCTGATAGGGGAAGCCGCTGTGTCGGCGGTCCTCCGAGCGCTGCCTTTTGCGGCGACGCGGAGGGATATGAGTAGGGAAAACACACTCAGCGCCGCGTTTGATACAGGCAGAACAAGGATCATTGCGATCACACCTGACCTTTCTTCGCGCACAGACCACGCAAGAAGGGTTCTTGGGGATTTGGCTGTCAGCAGCCATTGGACTCTGCTGCACGACCACCGCAAGGTGGTCGTTGGGATCTGCCATGACTAATGGGTGCGCCGGATGGATACAGTATATCCCAACTACATTTGACTAATTAATCGAAGACGATGTGTTCGCAAGGCGTAGGAGTAGATGGATATGCAACATCCGCGCGGATGCAAGAGGGTGAATCAGAAGGCGGAGTCGAAGACGGTCCGAATTGTTTTCTCGTTCTGCCGCCTGGCTACGAACTACTTCCGAATCAAGCAATTTCCTAGCCCTAAGTTACGATGCATTTCCTGCATACATCAATCTGCTAAAGAAGAATGAATATAGGGAATTGTTCGTTCTCAATCTAGTCATATATATTCCGTATCTATAGTGCCTACCGCCTTGCGACCGCAATGCTGCCGCTGTTTCGTGTATTCTTCGCGACAGGTAATCGATAGAGATCGAATATGCATAGACCTATGTATGTACAGTGTTTCTTGACTTGACAAATATGAACTACAAATGAAATTTATTTATTGGATCTATGGGATTGACAAGTTGAAGAAATCTAAAAACATACGGCTCATATTACCATTACCCAAAATGGTCCTTTCGTACAATCGTGATCTACCGACTTTTTCGTTGAAGCGATAGATACGACCACGTCTTGGCAAAGGCGGGCATATTGAGTCTTTTCAGAATGCATAAATATCCGATAGAGAGCATTCACACCGTTGAGTGATCTATCATCAGTATTTCAGCCTGATTTGGTGCCCTACGGAGTGTTCCCCCTTTTGGGGCGTTCGCAGAGCGAAGCATGCAGCATTTCTCACCCCTCGTATGCAAGGGATGGCCAACTCCAAAAAGGGTCTGTGAGCTGAGGATCGGAGCCTATAGTTCAGAGTGTTGGTGTCTTCATTAAACCTTGGACTATTGCACGTGGAAGAATAATTGACGATTCCAAAGTTTGACAGTGCAAGGGCACAATGAAACATACGAAGGAACTGGCACGGCGATTTTGCCATGCTCCGATAGCATAAACCTTTTTTTTAGACAATGATTGCCCCAAAAGTTATATGTAGCACATTATCGTATTGCATGGTGGCTAGTTCAACTAGAGATGGCAGTGCTGCAAGGGTACATTGACTTGGATCTATCATTATTAACTCTGCGAGTGTGACAAGGATGAGTACGCCACCTCAATCAGAACAAAAGAAGTGATCTTGCTCCAAGAGAAAGCGCATACATATATGATCATTTTGGGGCGAGTCGTCATAGGTGGCGTGAATGAGAATACCTTGTCTCATCCTGTTGAGGAGCCTCGCCAAGTGGGCCAATGGCTGGGTTTCTCAGCAAGATACAGAAGGAAGCGCCGAGAAATAGCAAGCGTCACACTTGTCTGAGCTAGGGAAGTAGCTTATAGGAGCGATAAGCATGCACCATTCGTGATCCTGGTGTGTGAGGGGGGTTGTGGGGATAGTTTCTTGGGTAGTTTCATTGCTCTTGTCGCTTTATTGTACAGTTGAGTCGCAATGTAATTCTCTCATTCAATAATATCTTTGACTTTGATAGTAAACAAAGATAAAATAGTATGGTATATATCTTCGAAAAATGTTCTAGATGCCCGACCTAACGCTTCTCAGTCCGGATCACTCCGGCCAGAAGAAGAAAAACGGGGCTTGACGCCATAGACAACAAAGAGTGTGAGTGACGCTGAGCCGAGAATCTGCCAAGACCAATAATTCTAATCCTCCCCAGCATGGCTTGGTTGAAACCAAGCTACAAGCAAAAGAAACGAGGGGCAGTAGATACGCGGCGTGGGAGGCAGTGCTCTCATGTAGCCATAACGCTGGGTATAGCGGGTATAGCCAAACAACGAACCGCGGTTTGCTGGAGATCATCCCTGGGCCAAGTAAATTTAAGAGAGGCTGATAAGGAACTAGATAGAACTAGCGACCAACGCGGCTTCGCTTGTTTGCCGATCTTCTTGGCGCTTACTGGTTTCTTCACCCAGGGTCCAGAGTCCAGACGCGGCGATTGTATGTGTTTATTTCTTGCGGTGGGAACGATACGAATTGTATTCTTGACCGCGATTGTGACCGCTAGGATATTCCCTATTCCCATATGCTTGCCACATGTTTAACGCAGGATGACCGTCGATTTGGTTGTGTTCAGCCAACCACGTTGCATACTCTGGATGAGAATCCTGGTTGTCAATAGTGGTCCATCCCAAGTTTGTTATCATATCCAAAACTCCACTTCGCGAAACACAACCCACCGACCCCAGATTGACAAAATGAAAAGCCGGGCACCTTTCATCTGGGGAGACGGGCCAATTTTCTCCCGCTTCATTGTCCTCTGCCAAGAATGCTACTCTGTCTGATCGGTTAGCGAGCTCTCATTTCTAACGCCCGGTAAATAGAGATGCCTGGGGAGGAGAACTTGGCGAACCCACGGATCGGCGGAAAAAGACGGATAAGACAGTCAGCGTTTAGGTTCTTGTTGTCGTGATTGACTTTTAGACTTTAAAGCCCTGGTTAGGCCCAACGATGGAACGCCGCAACGAAAACCGCATGCAGTCATGACGCCTTCGGATGGCGCCAAGGGCTTGCCAAGGTGGATCTATGAGACGAATCCAATCTCTGGTAGAGGCGATAGCAACATGGTACCCAATTGAGACTGTACAGGAAGTTTGTTCCGACTCAATCTGCTAGATACTGGCCGGTCTGAATGTGTCCAGGTGCTATAAAAATGGGGATATCCCGGGATAGTGGAGTTATTCAGTCTGAAACGCTGTTTCCGGGCGTGTAACGCCAGCACGAGTTCTGCAGGGATACACTACCTTCGTTATCTAGAGGGCACATATCGGGTTGGCCCGCGTTGGGCTGATGACTTCAGTATTCCCCCTTGGCACAGATGTTATGTCTTGGGTGCGGAGAGCATCCCCGTAGTATAGTTATATCCCACCCGCATGAACTTAAGTAGACGGAGGTGCTAGCTCATTGCATTCCCATCGCTCATCCTCTGGACGAAGCCCTTGCAAACCAACACTCTATCCCCTTCTTAGCCTACCATCTAGTCTCCATTACTATTTAGTATCTATCAGTAACATTATGCATCACGCTCCTCCTCCCTCCTCATCGGGGGATCTCCCTCTCGTTCAAGCTCCAGAAAACAATACCTCCATTAACTGGGTCCCGGCATCCCTTGGAAATCAACCCGTATCCCGAAAAGAAGAGTATTCCAAAGAAGCAGGAGGCATCTGGGGTGAGGGATGCAGCGCAGCGACATCCCTCGCAGATAATCAAGACGAGATAACGCTGCGCGCATCACTGGCACGGCACTTCCGCGCCAACATAGACACCACACACACCGATATCGTTCTGATCATCTGTGGCTTCGTCAGTGGTCTCGTAGATGGCCTATCATTCAACGCCTGGGGGAGTTTCGCCAGTATGCAAACAGGTATGCTTCCACCTCACCCTCTGAGTTCCGCCCAAACAACGGCTAACCAAGCAACCCGCAGGAAACAGCGTCTTCATAGCCCTAGGTGCCTCAGGCCAGCCCGCCTACCCAGCCTACCTCTGGGCTAAATCCCTCATCGCCCTCACGGTCTTCATCGTCAGCAATATCCTCTTCATTCACGTCTCGCGGGCCCTCGGTCCCCGCCGCCGCTCAACCCTAATCCTATCTTTCACTGTCCAAACCGCCGCGCTCCTGACGGCAGCCATACTCGTCCAGCTAGGGATCATCGACCCCAAACCTGAAGACCCTCGAGCCCCCATCGAGTGGATGCAAGTCCTCCCTATCTCACTGCTGTCCTTCCAAGCGGGCGGACAAATCGTAACGTCCCGGGTGCTAGGGATCGATGAGATCCCGACCGTGGTGTTGACCACGCTGCTCTGCGATCTGCTAGTGGATCCCAAGTTGACTGCAAAGGCTAACCCTAAGCGCAATAGAAGGGCTGGGGCCTTCCTGGCGTTGTTTCTGGGAGCCATGACTGCTGGCGGGTTGTCGAAAGCTACGGAGATGGCAGCTAGCTTATGGTTTGCTTTTGGCTTGAAGTTTCTCATTACAGTTGGGTGGTTTGTGTGGAAGGGGGATGGGCGGAGAGAGGGAAAGAGAGATATTGAGGGTTGAGGGTTTAGTTTGGTATGCCTTGGACTCCTTATATTTGAAAAATTAAGCCATGATTCATGGGTTGCGTTAACTATGTATGAGCTCGACGCTTGTGTGTTTGCTTATAATATTGCTGTTCTTAGCGGTAGCTCATGCTCAGGAGTCTGGTTATAGGCGTTTTATCAAAGGGAACTCAAGTCTTCAGTCATGTTCATGTCTATCTATACTGGCCATGAGGCAGTTTTGAGATGCATGTGAAGATAGAAAAATAAAGTTGATTACCGAGGAGTACACCTGCACAGTTTCCTGATTCGGGTTGCTCACGAGATGATATATATGGCCAATCATCTCTACATGGAATCTGATCATGAATGTATACATGCCTTGTAGAAATGAGCTAGTCCTCGGCCCATCGGAGTGGATCTGTGGAGACCCGAGGCTATTTATATGCAGGGATATGAACCTTCAGCTCCGCACTTTTATCATCAGAGCATCCGTTCATCCTCCATCGAATCCAAACATCAACATGCAGTCAGGTTCAGATTTAGTTCTTGTGAGCGCCACAAATGACGGAATTACGACTATTACAATCAACAGACCTCATCGAAGGAACGCCGTCGACCCAACCACCGCAAAACTTCTCTACGAGAAAATCCTGGCCTTCGAACATGACCCCGCCCAGAAGGTATGCATACTCACAGGAATGGGCGGTACATTCTGTGCCGGTGCCGACCTTCACGAAGTAGCGGGAAAAGATGCTCGCGATGCTACCGGTAAGGAGACAGAAGGCGGACGAAGCCACTTTGAGGCGCCACCAGAGTCCGGCGAACAATCGATAGGCCCGATGGGTCCCTCACGACTCCAGATCAAGAAGCCTATCATCGGTGCTGTCTCCGGGTATGCAGTGGCGGGTGGGTTGGAATTAAGTCTACTCTGCGATATCCGCGTGGCGGAAGAGGACGCCGTGTTCGGGGTCTTCTGCAGACGATGGGGCGTGCCACTTATCGACGGAGGCACAGTTCGTCTCCAGGCAGTGGTTGGATTGGGTAGGGCAATGGATATGATATTGACTGGACGTCCAGTCAATGCGACTGAGGCCTTGTCTATGGGGCTGGCAAATCGTGTTGTGCCGAAGGGAAAAGCTGTGGAAGAGGCTACAGCTATTGCGAAGCAGTTGCTTTCGTTCCCGCAGCTTTGCATGAATGCAGACCGGGACTCTTGCTACTACAGTGCATATCAGGCTAGCTCGTTTCAAGATGCCCTGAGGAATGAGTATGAGAAGGGAGTGAAGGTTTTGGACCTTGAGAGTATCAAAGGCGCTTCCCAATTTAGTCGTGGTGCAGGGAGGCATGGAAATTTCAAGAATGGCTCGCGTCTTTAAGTTCAGTTTGAAATTGCATATAGTCTTTGGATTGGTGGGCCATGTCAGTTTCTGGAACAATTGATCGAGGGTTTTTGTTATAATCAGCGCCAATATCATTTTCAGACTCGCAAAAACATTTGTATATGGCTTCTATATCGGCAGAAAATATCTTTTTTTCCCCCAGAAGTCCGAACATAGCCTGTGAATTCAATGCTCCTCACATGGCGTTAAAACGTTAGAACTGCCTATGAGGAGCATCATTTTGAATAGCTCTACGGCTTGTATGTGGACGTGTCTTTTTTCCATCAGTCGCACGCATGAAGCCAATGTGTGGTATGTCAGACGTACTCCACGTTACTCTTTATATCTCGAACAGGTCTAAGTTAGCAACGTCTATATCCATATTAGTCTACAGTGTTGTGGTGCACTACTGCCTGATCTGGTTCTTTTGCTGGGAGACCGTCCAAACGGGTTTAGTTGACCGTTGAGAAATTATAGAACCATATGGGCTAGACCAGACAGTGGATGTTGGATCCAGCAGCTAGACTGAAGAATGGTCCACTTGCCGTACGGCGCGGTGCGAATTAGGTGCTGATGCAGTAGTGGGTAAGCTCTGAACTGTGGCAGAGCATTAGAAGAGAGTCTAAGAAAGTCAATACTAAATAGAGCAATCTGTCTCAAGGAAGCAAACAAACCACGTAAGCTATCGACTGATCCTCCCAATCCCACTCAGAGGGTAGACTGATCAGTCCAAAGTGTGAGAGAGTCATTTGTGACCTCCACACCTGAGGCAGTGATTGGCCAGCCTTACATCGGTCAGCCACGTACAAACATGCTAAAAATACCCCTGACCAGCCACACGCTAACCCAATCTAGGCAAGTATCTACAAGTTCTCCAAGTTAGACGCGTAAGGCAGCACTCATAAATATTCGACGTCAAGATACAATAAACCGCATGAAGACCTCCTCTCAGTTGTTCGACGTTGTAAAGAGGTAATATCACGATGGCGCCACATTATGCGATGCTCGATACAAGAGCTCTCGATGCCGCGAGCTCTCATTTCGCTAAGCGTGACCTGACCGTCACTCACACACAGGCGGTGACGCTAGGGGTGATGGCCGTGTACGTGGTAGTTATCGCGCTATTATGGAACTTGCCCTATCTCCGATGGTCGCTATGGCCTTTCAAGGTGAGGAGGACTTTGATAGTCTGCCAATATTCATGTTCCTGGGAGGCTGACGGTTGATAGATGCTGGTCATTGCTTTCCACGAGTTTGGGCATGCGATCACCGCGTGTTGCACCGGAGGCAAAGTTGAATCCATCTCCCTCGATCCCCATGAAGGAGGAGTCACCCATATGCGGGGTGGAATTAGCGCCGTCACCCTCCCCGCCGGATATTTAGGATCATCCATCATCGGTGCCCTCCTGATTTTCGCGGGGTTCGATATTGTTGCGAGCAAGGTTGCCAGCATTGTCCTGGGCGTCTGTTTCCTGCTTACACTGTGGTGGGCTCGAAGAGACTGGCTGACCATCATCACTATCCTCTTGGCGGTCGGGCTGCTGGTGGCGTGCTGGTTCATTGCCCATGGGGAGGCGCTGAAGTGGGTGGTGGTAAGTACTAGCCTGTACTGCATGCCTCATCCACAGCCGAGTTACTAATGTGGTCGCAGCTGTTCATCGGTGTCATGTCTGCTCTTTACAGCGTCTGGGATATTGTGAGTCTCCCCACATCCATATTTCTGGTTCTTGCTAACCACACCTTGAATAGTGTGACGACCTCATTATTCGAAAGGTCAACACTTCAGATGCCAGTGTGTTTGCCAAGCGCTACGGCGGTTCCTCCCGCTGCTGGGGTGTTATTTGGTCCATTATCTCCCTCTGTTTCATGGCGATCGGCATCATTGCTGGTATTGCGGCATTCCGGGAGTCATTCAGCGAGCAAGAAGAATCCTCGAAGCATTTTATTCCCACTATCTAAGGGCGTATTCGACGTTCTTTAGAAGCGGGTAGTATCACGAACATCTATATCGACGAGAAGATGATTGAAGCCTGTATACCTGGATTGGTGTTGTCTGGATTTTTTCCTTATACCCCTGTGTTTATGCCGAACTGATACGAATGCGTCACGGATTGAATGTTATATCTCTTTTAAGATGGTAGTTTCCGGAGGATTTCTAAGTAATTCAATCAAGAGATTTAAAGTTATTACAGATTAAATCCATGGAATGGATACAGCCTAACTGCATCTGGTTAGCTTAATGAGGAGTTGCATTTGAGAGCCAAACATGCAATTTCCCCAACTACTGGCTGCTTACGGAGGACACTATACAAGTTTTCATTAAAGGATCTGCACTCAGCTCATCTCTAAATCACTTGTTTCCTATATCTGTATTATTGGAGGCCACGTATGACGACATAGATACTGCCCTCGCTCCAAATTGCAGTCTGGTCGACAACAGGTACTATAATCCAGGCACCAGCATTCTCCGACACCTCCAGAGGGCTATATTAATTGAAGAGGACCAGACTGTTCTTTCTGTAACAATTAATTTCCACTCCAATAATGGGGGCCATATTGTCCAAGATCGCTGAGACTTACCACGCCTTAGCTGCGTTCTGGTCAGAGCTCTCGCAGAATGCCGCAGAGAGCAATGCCCTTCTACGACGCATTGCCACCCCTGAATTTCCGGCCTCAGATCCAACTATTTCTTTCTGGCAGACTAATCCGAAACATCCAGATCTAGTTAATGCAAAATCGGAGGAGCTGCCCCAGTCAGCAGATGTTGTGATTATTGGCTCGGGCATCTCAGGAGCCAGTGTAGCCTACACGATTCTTACGGAATGCCAAGCGTTGGGGATAGAGAAAAAGGTCGTGATTCTGGAGGCACGCCAGGTGTGCAGCGGTGCAACAGGAAGGAACGGCGGTCACCTGAAGTGTTCTCCCTATTTGACGTATTCGGATCTGAAGGCACTGCTGGGCAAAGAAAAAGCCAAGCGAGTGCTCCATTTCCAACTTAGGCACCTTCCCACAATCTTAGACCTGGTCAAAGACGAAGGTCTCGATGAAGCGGAGGCCAGGGAAGTGGAAACTGTGGATCTGTTCACCGAACAGACAATGTGGGATAAAGCGCAGGAAATGGTCCAAGAACTGCGACGAGATGCCCCGGAATACGCCGAGGATACTATGATTTGGGACGCTAAACAAGCACAGGAGGTATGTGAGTTGTGACTAGCGAAATTCTCTCTGGCTGACTGGAGTTCAGAAATTTGGCGCAAGCAGTCATTGCCACGGAGCGATTTCGTACCGTGCCGGTGCCATGTGGCCTTATCGACTTGTTACTTCGCTTTACATGAAACTAAAGTCCAAATACCAATCGTGCTTCTCCATTGAAACAGGAGCCACCGTCAGGGAGATAGACGTGGATGATAACGATACTACACCTTACCTTTTGCACACGTCCCGTGGTAAGATACGCGCCACACACGTTGTCCATGCTACTGATGCATATGCACCGAACTTGATTCCTGGGCTGAAAGGTAAATTATTCCCTGTTCGTGGCCACATGTCTGCCCAAGCAGCCGACGGTCCCTCGTCTCATCTAGACGGCTCTCGCTCCTGGAGTATTATTGGCAAGAAAGGGTATGAGTATATCACGCAGCGGCCCCAAGAATCCGCAGGCCCTCACAGCCCTGGTGGGGAAATCATGCTCGGTGGCGGTTTATTTAAATCGGATGGGAAAGGAATGGATGAGCTTGGGATTTGGAAGGATGACTGTGTCGACCCTACTATCAGTGCTTACTTGAGTGGAATTTGGTCAACCATTCTCCAGGGTGAACATGCCCGCGTACTACAACTATGGTCGGGATGTATGGGGTTTACGCCCGATCTCGTTCCTTTTGTCGGGGAAGTCAGTCCAACCTTCACGAAGCGGCGAAGGGCCCCCAATAAACGCAAAGGAACGACCTCCGAATCTGGAAGTGCCCCGGCAAATGAATGGATCACAGCCGGGTTTAATGGCGATGGAATGGTGCTAGCGTGGCTTTCGGGGACAGCTGTTGGACTCATGGTTTTAGGGCGTGAGGATGTCCACCTGGAGGCTCGAGCCGGCCGACCAGCGGGCAAAGTCACGGATTGGCTGCCGAAAGAACTGTACATTTCCGAATCCAGAGTTCGTGATTTGAGCATCTTCAAACTTGCGCGATTTTTATAAGGGTTTACCTCGGCAGCACGACGGAACTGGATCAGTATACGATGAGGACTTCGGGAAAGAAACATAACGTTGAGACATCACATCACCCCATTCCAGTATTCAGAAGACCTAGACCTACCGGACTATTGCCAGGCGTTCCGATCTGAAATAAACTTACCAACAAATAGATTGGATCCCGACTTTGCCACCAGTAAGCGACCCGAGGATCTCCACCCAGGGGCCCCATAACCCTAAGACGAACCACCACTAAGCATAAATCTAACCCTATAGTATAAGGCTTTTATTGCAGAGCGGACCTTTCCCCGTGTCGCATCCCGTTAGCCGTCCTAGCAATGCAAGACGGAGCCACATGTTCCCCCAATTTTTTTCTTGACCAAGCATCCATAACTTGCACCGACTGCTTCTTCGACGTGCATTGATGCGGGGAGCAGTGCGGATCTTTCACCGTGTTGAAAGTAGGAGCACGAGCCAAATCTGGGGTTAACAGGCACTATGCCTGTGGCATGTGGGTAGAGGACTTTATATACGGATCACTACCCCGTGGGGATGAACCAGGTTCCCCAGCAAGGCCTTATCAACCTCTTTTTATCTGTTATCATGGGCACTGGATCCATTCTTGAAAGCAAGCCCTCGGTGGAAAACCGTGAGGCAGTTGATGATGCGAGCTCCAACCACAACATCGAACGACAGCAGGTTCTGTCCGTTGGGCTCAACGATGCTCTCACCAAGGAGCGCATGTCGCCCTGGTCATGGGCGATGGTCCGTCTGTATGGTCTTATTGCTTTAACTACTCTGAGTAAGGGATTCTCTATGCCTCTCTACCGCGACTCTCCATTCGATTGCTGACATTATAGACTGTTGTATGAACGGATTTGACGGTACCCTGATGTCCTCCATCAATGCTATGCCCACTTTTCATGAGCACTTCGGCACCCGCATGCAAGGTAGTGGCACTGGTATACTCTTTTCCATTTATGCCATAGGCAACCTGGCGGGCGCGGTGGTTGCTGCACCCGCCGCAGATACCTTTGGTCGGCGCTTTGGCATGTTCACCGGCTCACTGATCATCATTGTGGGAACAATACTGG
This sequence comes from Aspergillus nomiae NRRL 13137, assembly GCF_001204775.2. Classification (NCBI taxonomy): domain Eukaryota; kingdom Fungi; phylum Ascomycota; class Eurotiomycetes; order Eurotiales; family Aspergillaceae; genus Aspergillus; species Aspergillus nomiae. The sequence goes on from NW_015378499.1 coordinate 23,763, forward strand.
AAGCCTCCGCCCCCAAGGTGGCCCAGTTCATTGGTGGCCGGTTTTTGATCGGAATGGGCATCAGTATATCGAACACCTCAGCGCCGATTTATCTCGTGGAGATTGCTCTTCCCCAGTGGCGTGGAATTTTCGGAGGGTTGTACAACGTCGTGGGATATTATACAGGGGCATTAGGTACGACCTACTTATCACATAACATTTATCGCTGACGTTTCATCACAGCCTGCACGTGGATTGCTTATGGAACTGGGTTCATGGAAACCAACTGGTCATGGAGACTCCCAGTTGTTATCCAGGCTGCTCCTTCGGTCATCGTCTTGGCGGTGGCGTTTTTCATGCCCGAGAGTCCTCGGTGGCTCTTTGCCAACAATAAACCTGAAGAGGCCCGCCAGATTCTGATAAAATATCATGGTAATGGTAACCCAGAATCTGCGCTTGTTGCCCATGAATGCCGTGAAATCGAGGAAGGTATTCGCTTCGAGGTAGAGACAGGGGGCCGGCGATGGTGGGACTACAAAGTCCTGTTCTCATCTCGCGACATGTTATATCGCCTTTGGCTCCTCTTCCTTGTTTGCGTCTTTTCGCAATTTATTGGCGGATCCGTCATTACGTGAGTACTCCAGATCTTGGTTAGACAAGCAGTGCTAAACCAAGCAGATACTTCATGCCGGTCATGCTCGAGAACGCTGGTATCACTGGCTCCTCCCAGCAGCTGCTTCTTAATGCTCTTAACACGGTATTCTCCTTTATTGGTGGTATCTGTGGCAGCTGCTTCGTCGACCGTTGGGGCCGCCGTACTCTGTTCCTATACGGCACCTTTATCACGGGGTTAATCTATATCCCCATCAATGTTATCTCCTCTTACGAATCAGAACGCCTTAGTACCAGCATGGGCTATGGATTCATCGCTTGTATTTTCCTCTACGGCATCGTCTTCTCCTTCAGCTGGACCCCGCTGCAGTCACTCTATCCCGCAGAGATCCTCCCCAGCCGCGTCCGGGCCAAGGGGATGGCTTTCCAGAACGTGGTGTACGGTGGCTCCAACTTCATCAATATGTACGCTACTCCAACGGGGATGGACAATATTGGTTGGCGGATGTATATTATCTTCCGTAAGTATCCTTTCCAATGTGCTGCTAATACGACCGACTAACGTGGACAGTGGTCTTGCATTTCCTTGAATACGTCTTCATGTTCTTTACCCTTCCGGAAACCAAGGGCCGCACTATCGAAGAGCTGGAAGAGCTGTTCCTCGAACGCAACCCCGTCAAGGCATCCTTGAAAAAGAAGGAGGTGGTCGTCCGTGAGGGCATGGGCGTCAAAGAGGTTGGCGAATAGGACAGGCTATCAGGCGACCGCGCAACTCTCTCCCTCTACCTGTTGGTCTCTATTCCTGTCTGTGTTACCCCGATAGTGTTGTATACTCTCAAGCGCTCCGTATGTAGTCGTCGAGCTCGGCGTTAGGATAATCCCACATTCATCTCCAGTTGACATGCCAAAAATAAAATTAAAAAATAAACAAAAACAAAAAGAGTACACGCAACATGCAATTAAACTCAGCCATATCTGCCCCTACTATTACGAGGTCCCTGCAACCTCAAGAGGCTGAGGCGACTGGCACGTCGATCTTGAGACCCATTGATTCGTACCTTACTCCTGAACGACGGCGAGATCCACTTTCAATTCCAGAAGTGGAAGATGATTGCTGGACTGCCGAGTTAATTTATGAGGACATGTCTGGTCACCTCGTATTCTCCGGCGACTCGCCAATGGCAACTGAACAAACCCGCCGATCGACTCCATCCCCACCCGAGAGATTTGGTCATAGTAACATCGCTCGACAATCTGATACGGAGTCCATTCCCACCAGTTCACATGCCTGATTTCCTCAATGTTGCATCCTCGACCCATGGGAACATGACAGGACTAGTCGAATGCTTCGCAGAGTCTATGTGTCATAATGAGTGAGTGGTATAAATGGAATGAGCAGAAGTCGAGCGTAACAAGCGTATCAGAGGATGCAATCGCCTGCAGATCCAACTATCCAGAAAAGGTAATTATCGTCCCTGAATACGATCTCGCACGTCCATCTAGGAATGGTTTCCATGCTGCACACGACTTAGGATAGCTCGTAATAAAAAAGTTTGATTGCTCTTGCAGCCTCTGCTGCCCTTCTCGCATTTCCTCTCTTCCTCTGTTTCACATCCATAACTTCCACATTTCTGTACTCTATCAATCAACGATCAAACCAGCCAAGAATAATACATCCCAAAGAACAACCCCAAAAATAAACCAGAAAAAGAAACAACCACCCAATTCAAACCGACCAGGAGAATCAACCGAAGATAACAAGTACAGAGAGGAAAAAAAGAAA
>NW_015378500.1:0-25972 GCF_001204775.2 Aspergillus nomiae NRRL 13137
TTTTAATTTCTTTCCCCTTTCCCCTCTGGAGAAATGGGGTGAAGGTAATTGAAGGACAAGAAAACAAAAATAAAAGAAAAAAAAAAAAAAAAATAAAGTAACAAAATAATAAGAGAGGTAACGAATGGTAATATCGTAAGAAGGGGGCGGTTTTCGTATTGTTACTGAAGGGAACCCGGAAGATTAATTGTTATTTGTTCTTCTCTCTTCTCACTCAATCACCTTCTCTCTCAGTATTTCTCTCTTCCCTTTCTTTTTGTTCCCTCTCACCCTTGGGAAAGAGTATTGCTGTCGCGCTTTGTGGTGACGGGTCCGTTGCCAGTACCTCGACCCACTTTTTCACAATGAAATATCAGGCCCCAGAGACTTTTTTTCCAATTAGTATTATGAATTATTTTTTCTTTTTGGCCCCCTTCCCCTCAGTTGTTCACCTGTATTGTGCTTTTTCGTGACCCGGTTAAGCTTTCCTTGTCTGTGGGAATTTTTTTTCTCTCTCCCTTCTCCCTCCTCTTTTCTATCTCTCCTGAAGGCTGAAGGCGGAACACTCCGCGATAGGGTGGCGAAACTAATTTTTTTTTCCCTTCCCTCTTGGACACACGCCCCCCTTTTTTTCTTTCTTTGGATCCTTTGTTATGTATTTTTTTTCTCTCCCGTTTCCTTGGGAATTCCTCCCCCGCTCTTCTAGCCGTGTGGTGGTGTGAAGGTGTAACGAAGCTTTATATCCAAAGTTGTAAATAACCACTCGATATAGTAAGGGGTGATTTTTTAGAGCTTGGATAGTCTACCCGCAATTCGGGACGGACGGTGCTTGTCGAGTTTGGTCGTAGGGAGGACCTGGTGAACCTAGCGTATGCGCCCGTGGGTACTAAACCAAGATCGCTGGCCAACGTTCGGGAAGCGTGGGTAGGGGGAGGTATCAAGGCCTTAGTGAACACAAAGGAAAGATGGGGCTAGGGATGGCGTGCCCGAGGAACGGCTTGAACGGTCTAGGATTAGGGGGCCGCGATAGCGCCAGACTAGTGAGAAAGAGGGTGTAGCGCAAGTCGGGGGAAACAACCACCTAGCGCGTGCAGGGTCCACGGAGGAAAATCCCAGAAAAAGTTTTAGGGGGAAAATTGGGAATGGTAATGGCGTTTAGATTAAATCTCGAATAGGATAACCAATAGCATTCGGGATAGATTCAAATAGGATATTGACAGGGCGGTTGATGCCGGCGATAGCTCTCTCTTTGCCTGCTGAAGGCACTTCGGCTGGAAAAGAGTTGTGGAGGGGGAAGGATGGGTAAGCAGAATAATAAAAAATATAAATAAAAATAAAAATCAACAAAAGACAGCAATGACTGGTGGGAAATCAGGAGGAAAGATACTGTAATGTCACTTGCAAGTCTGTCATCACTCTTACTACCTCATCCCCCCAGGTTGTGCTACTTTTACCAATATACTTACAGGTCTCTGCCCAGAGAAGAGGGGGAACAAAACCCCCCCAAGCGAAGTGCCAATGAAAAACCACAAACTCTAGTGGGGTCAAGTCTTGACCTTCGCGACCACTGGTCATCCTCCTATTGCCCTGGACGTGTGCATTTACCAGCGTTCCAAGGTCGCAACATTTCGCCATCTTCTGTTGCATCTGATCTCTTGATCTCTTATTGTCCTTTTTCTCCTACCAATGTAATCTTGTAATCTATCGTATGTATTGGCTGTGTAACCCGGTAAGCAACTACTGCGGGCTAGTACCTTTCACTGCGCAAGTCAGGAACGCGTCGGTGGAGAACACGAGGATAAAAAGCCCAATCGAAGGTCATGGGAGAATTCACACCATCGGACATTAGGTTTCAATTTCCAACTGCGCTAAATGAATATGTATTTCATGTCAAGAGAGGTTGATTGTCACAAAGACTTGATGATCGAGGTTATCAACCTCAGGATTGTGTACAATACAACCTCTCTTTCATGAAAGCGATACATAGAGAATTGATAGGTCGATTATGACCTCAGTGTATGCAATGTTGAAGTCAGGTGAGAGGGTGTTGAACGGTAATGGCCATAACTATTACGACATGTCCGTACCGAGGACGTATGTACTTTTGCAACGTATACAGTATCATGGTACGTAATAATTACCTCCAAAGTATATCTTCTATCTCTTGCCAACAACCTCAACTTGGAAGAAGTAAGAGAAAAGAACGCATTAGGATGGAAGCGATATATTTCTTTACATATCAAGATGTATGGATGCCAATTGGGCAATAGGACAATAGAAAAGAAGAAATGGAAAAAGAAACTGGACCAGAACTCGGATTGGATTTTGATATGTTACAAGATTTCGATAGGTTACCAGCAAAGAAAGAAACGATGTCGGCGGTCAATTGCCCGAGCGAGATATCGCGCTTCTCCATGATGTATGAGAAAGATAGTAGTAGTAGCAGCAGTGCTACTACTACTACAACGACGTTCGTAGGACGTACAACAACCGTAGATGCTACCTTACCTACTTAAGCATAGGAGCGAAATAACCTGGAACACTGGTGATCCGAAGTCACATTCAACTGAAGAACTTTTCAAAACAAGTCGATCTTCAGACAACACCCGCCGCCGAAAAAAACGAAATTCATCAAGAATAATTATAAAAAAGAAAGAAGAAAAAAAAAAAAAGGTTTCGGGAAGTTGTCCTTGATAGGGAAGCCATGCGCAAGGTAGGAGAAAATACTAGTAGGAACGCGAGAAAATGCAAGGCTCCAGTCTTGGAAAGGTTCTCCTCTGGGCAAAGCCAGATGGATGCATGTTGATTGGCGTTTTAACTGGGCCGTACCCCGCGCAAGCGGAACCCAGACAACATCCACTGCCGGTGAAGGATGAGAGGTCAACAGTCTCCTGGCTGTCTCCTGGCTGTCTCCTGGTTGGTGTTAAAGCTTGATAACTCCTGTTGAGGCCATGGCTGCGAATATCTTGATATTAAATCATCCCTATTCTTATTTTTTTTGATTTGATTTTATAAAAAGGAAGAAAAAATTGCAGATTTACAAAATAAAACAAGATCACAATTAATTTTATCATTTCGACGTGATAATTACTCAATCGTCCCACGGTAGAGGCATTATACTGAACAAATAGTTCCAATCATGCGATATGAGCACCACGGTGGGTCATGGAAGTCAATAAATGTGGTGGATTAATAACTGATATCAATATGGAATACGGAGTACAGGTCAGTATTTCCCGTTGGCAAATCCATAGATTCCATACACGCGCGGGATAATCTCAAAATACCTGACAAGGCTTTTTTTCCACAGACGGAGTCGAGTGAGTTCTGTTTTCCGAAGCGTTATCGGAGATTATAATTTACTACACCTGGGGGCCGGCTAAAGACTCCAGTTGCCCACAAGGCACTCGGTTCTTAATTTTACTATCCTAATCAAATTACAGATTAGAGCTCCTTTGGTTCCCCAGACGGATGGGGTAATACTTATTATACTACCAGTACTATCCGACTGTCCCTCAATAAGCCGTAAGGTGTTTCGGATGCTGGCCGATAACCATAGGTTGATGGACGCCTGTCGATCTGGTTTAAAACACCCCTTTTACTCCGTACACTGGCTTCATTTTAGTGCAAGGTAATCCACATGCATCTGCTATGTCTTCGGGAAACCAATGAACAATGGCATTTCTGATATCACTCTGGAATAGTGAAAAGCAAAGCAATGACAGCTGACAAAGAAAGCCCTAAGATCACGAAATCAGCAGCAGGACGTCGGCTATCTGACCTACCATGTAGAATGAGATAATGGCGTTGGGGTGGTTGCGCTTGTAATACACCTGTATTATTTACAGGCCCACATTGACAACACAGCAAAGCTCGTCCACCCCTCAGAATATTATTTTTTTTCTTTCTTTTTTGGCCCTAGCATGGGACATGATATGCACATGAAAGGGGCTAAGTTGCAGTTCCGGGTATGATGTAGTATGTCCGTTGTTTGTTGATGGTTGACAGTTGCAGTGGATGCCCTGCCATCGAATTTTCTTATTTTCCCTTCTAAACTTTTTTATTGTCCGCAATATGGCTACTGCAACTAGTCCTAACTGCGCATATTGCAATGCTTAGGACAGATTGTCAGTGCCTTAAGTACTGTATTAGTACAACAGATAGGCTATGGTGTTATCGCGTCCGTGTCCAGGCTACTTTGGTGCTTTCCCCACGTGGAAGGGAGCTGTAGATAGCAGCTGTATTTGGTCTGTAGCGTCTACCTCGCTCGGTGTAGACCATTTTCCAATGTCGAGTATTTTTAAACGGATATCCATACAAATGGCAGCCATAGGGATTCCTGACTCCAGAATAGGTGCCATCCACTCTGTACTGCTACTTACTTACGGAGTCGGCAGTCAGTAAAGCATGACATTCATTTTTATCACGTAATTGGTTAAGGAGATAAAATATACACTGAATAATACCATGTACGGCGGACTCATTATTTTGCGCTTTTTTTTTATTATTCATTCAATCCTTTTTGCCCCCTTTTTCCGACTGCAACACTACAAAATCAAATTTAATAACTGGCAGCTGACATGATCCAATAAAGGCGGGGGAGTAAATAAATATTCCATTGGACGCGAGAGTCAACATAATCTCCATTCTCGCACAGTGTATGAAAAAAAAAAGTCAAAAATACAAATAAAAAAAACAGGTTGAATGGAACTGTATATTAACTGCGAAATTGTTCCAACATTTTACCGAGGAATGGTGTTTTGTACGGGGGACCGCGTGCCAGCCTTCAGATATTGTTTAGGGTACCCCAAAGGCCAGACAACACCGCCTTTGCGGTTCACACCTCCGACTTTAGTTCTGTGGAGTATATGGTTTGGTATGGGACCATGGTTATGGTTATTATTGTAATTATTTTAAGAAAGGCCTTTGAGTTAGGAGCGGGAGTCAAAGTCAAAAATTCGACGATGAATATGAACCAGTGAGGGTGCCGACAAAATTGATTAAATCTGGGACGAGATTGACACCTAGCCTACTAGACTGCATTCTATGGTACGTGGTAAAAAGTACTGATGTAGGTACAGAGCACTCCGTACAGACCATCTATACTGCTCTGCCAAACTCGCACTGCAGTAGTCCTCGGCAAATACTTTTCCGACGGTTGCACTCAATCCACATCCACCAGCAGTTACGGGCGATAATCGAAATACGTCCATTGCAACAAGAGCTTGAAGGTAAGGGAAAATAAAATAAAATATCATCAAAATAAAAACAGCAATGGCAACTATTTCACCCTGGAACAGGTCTCTCGGAATCAATTTAGTCAAAGCGGAGTCCTCCGTGTTGCATCTTCTTACCGAGAGGGTCACTGGGGATCAAGATTCGTCCATAGGAGTTAGGACATCGCCGAATAATTGGCCCACAAGTGGGATACCGGAAAGTTTGTCTCACCCGCCCAAGGATTGCTCCATAAAACAGTCAAGATAAACGCGCTGAGAGGCTTCTCCCTCGAACACGACTAAGTACTGTACAGAGTACCTATATGTGCAGATGGCATCATTGCATCGCATTTCAATCACTAATCGTAATATTCATCACGCACAGACAGACCAGTCCTTGGTTATATGGCTCGCAGCCGCATACCTAAAAGATATATGTAACTAATTCTGATATGCTAAGAATTTGTCAGCACTACTCTGTAATACCTCTGAAAGGAAAATCATTCGGGAGGTGCCAGACCTCGAAGAAATGGACCCGCCAAGAAATATCTTGATGGTTAATTCTCGGACCAAGCACCGACCCCCCCACGGAGAACCAAAAGAAGACAAATGCGGTGGAGCTTTCAAGAGACCCGGACCTAGCACTCGACTTGGACAATAATCATCCAACGTTTGCGTGAACCGCAGGAACTGCACTGCAGCAGCATATCATCATCTTAGGGCTCACAGCATTCTGACGTCGACTGTCGAGATGTTACATGTTCCATGCATGTTCTACGGCAGCTCTAAGCGTTAACTCAAGCTGCCCAGACACCTGAGGTGTCTAGGTACGCGAGGCGCGGTGTTGGTCGGTGTCATTTCTTATTACGTTAGTCCCACAGGAACCGCCAATTACCGTCACTTTGCGATTCTAACCAGCGGAATTCCCGACTTCCGCGCATTGAACTAATTTTTCTAGGTTGGCTACTAACCGAAGGAGGCAAGAGTGAACCGGCCCCCTTAACTATTCGGGCCACTACCAATTGACTTTGGGATAGCACTAGCCATATTTGGAATGGAACCGTATCCCTAAATCTGCATATGCCTCGGCGCTTGTAACTTGATATTGCGCTACGGTAATTGCGCTACTGTAATTACCGACGACTGACAGAACATCCATCTAGGAATTACCAACCTGTCCAAGACCAGTGATAGACATACAACAAGGCTGTTCAGACGATGATAAGGAGGATATTAATAGGGGTGTTCCAATCGAGATGTTTCGCAACGGCAACTATCATTGGACACCTTTCCGCTACTAGTGTTTTGATATCCCATAATTCCGAGGAGATTCATCTAACGTGCATGAATCTATGGCATAGCTCAATGTAAACACAACAGCTTGATTGACCCACCAGATAGTACCAACGGCCTGTCTCGTTCCGCTCGACAGCTTACGGAGTACGGCGAGAGAGATAGGCTTTGCGACTAGCCTATCCTGTCAGGATTGACCTTCCCGAGTGGGTAAAGAACAGATATCGCGCCATTTCATAATCATGAATGGACATGTATGAGACTGACTCAGGTACTGACATGAGGGTTTTCCATGGTCCGATGAGAAAGAACGGGGAGAGTTCCAATAATTCACACTGAGTCGGCAAATGACTCCTGCCAAATGTAGAATACCTTCCTGATGGACCTCATATCAACGCTTCTTGACCCCTTTTCCGGCGTCCTTCTCCGATGTTTACCTTTCGACTCGGAGCACGTCGCGTGAAAGCGTGATAATAACTTCTCCACAAAAACAGCCGCTACGAAAGCATATGATCATCTCGGCTACACTACGGAGTTCAGTAAACGACTCCGTACTAACTCCCCACAGTTGAGCCTCCAATCCCCAGAAGGATGATCAGAGCTCTTTTGCTCTATGTGGTATCGCTAAGAGATCGGCAAGTGCTCCTGGTCCTTTATACGGAATTGTGGATGGCATTATACGGAACCACGGGTGGCTGTTCCGAAGCGTCGTGGAGCTTTAGCTCGATCGTTTGGCTAATCCTCGGAAAAAATAGCGTCGTGCACACTCCAGCTTCTTTACCCTTAAGATCCGATAGAATGGGCAGTCGATGCCTCGAACAATCGTATGGCTCAACTGATCCGTGACTGATCACAAAGTCACATTTCCAGCTTCCTGGGTATCCTACAATGGATCACTTAGATCAGACGTCTGTTGATCAAAAAGCTTTTTAGAGACGGAAAATTAACTTCCGTCAAATGCGAAATCGTGCTGGAATTCTCCGGTATACAAGTACATGCGGGGAAATATATAAAAAAGAATACGGCTTCGAGAGCCCCCAGCAATGTCACCGAGATCAATATGTCCTGATTCTCGACGCATTTATAGCCCGAATAACGCTTATTATATCATTCTTCGCACCAGCATCATTAGAGCCAGCGTCCGATGATGCGCTTCATATCCCATCTCGTGCTTACTGCCAGTGCTTCCCTATCCGTAGCCCTTCCTTCGGCATTGCCATCGCAAGGATTTGACTGGGATTCTATTCAGTACTTGTCCGTGTCTTGAGCTTATCCTATACACATCAAAGGAAGGCTCTCAACTGACTACAGACCTCCAGGCTCGCCTTCGGTGACTCATATACATACGTCCAGGGAACAGAAGGGCATCAGAACTATAGTTTCATCGGGGATCAACTGAATCTCGAATACAATGCTCAAACTCTGCTGACCAACAAGATTGTGCAAAATCAGGTTCGTAGTCAATATTTCTTGCGCATCCAATGCCGCTGAATGCTGATACCCATCACCGGCAGACCGCGACAGCAGAAGGTGGCCCTAACTGGGTTGAGTTCCTAACAGGTTGTGGCTTAGAAGAAGGGTTAACTTCCCCATTAAGCTGTACAAGACAACTGTGGGATTTTGCTTTCGCAGGAGCAGACATCTCCGTGGAATAGTATGCGAATGTTTTGCTATTGCTTCCATTGCTCGCGACATGGCTAACGTTCATTTTGCCCAGCACCCCCCTGCACCATAATTTCACCGTCTCACTTGTCAACCAAGTCGCGCAATATAGAGCATACGGTCACCCAGTTCTCAAAAATATAGTGGAACCTTCGAGGGCGCTGGTTGCCATTTGGATCGGCATCAACGATATCAATGACAGCGCCAAATATGCTGTCCATTTTCCCACATTCTACGATGAGCTTATGGATACCCTTTTCGCCTCTGTCCGGGTCCTTCATTCCTTAGGATATCGCTCTTACCTTTTTATGAATCTCCCACCGTTAGACAGGACACCAAGCAACCAGAAGACGGCCAGCCCAAGTCCCAATGCGACCCAGGTGGCATGGTTCAATGAGGCATTGGCACAACATGCATTTAACTTCGATAAACAGTACCCTGAGACTAATGTAGTGCTTTTCGATGCACATTCGGTTCTAAACGATATGATGGACCAGCCAGCGCAGTATGGGATTACAAACACGACTAGCTTCTGCCCCGGCTATGATCAACCGGATATAGAATGGAACTATCAAGCTTATGGCTGCCCAACGCCTCTGGACAGATATTTTTGGTTTAATTCTGGGCATTTGACTAGCCATGTGCACAAGCTACTCGCCAAAGCTCTAGAACGCCGATTGGAATAAAGCGGATATAAAAATGATGAGATGAGATTGAGACCAAAGTAAGAAAAACCAAGTGAAAGCAGCAAGAAAAATGTAGGAAAGCAGGAGAGATGCAAGCGTATGGTAAGAAGAAGTCTGTTTATGTATCCTGGCGATGGGTATGTCGCTTTATGAATGAAAATTAGCAAATCAATACTATAAGAGGGCTCCTTATACAATAACATCTGAAGCTAATATGGCATTATATGTTTATTGTTAACAAGAGTCCTTGACACTGGTGTCGAATAAGAGAACGCTTCCTTTGCCTAAAATATAGGCATTGCCTTTAACCGAGCTGTAATTCTACTCCGGAGCATAGCTGTCATTAGCATATATATCCCTCCATTCACCGCGTTTATTTTATCTTGGTTGTGACCGGCTTTCTAGGATGTTTGATAGAGTAGAACTTACCAGTGAAGAGGGTCATAGTGCAGTTTTCGAAGTTCAACAAAAGGAGAGTATCGTAATGCTGGAGGTAGTTCAGGTTTCTCCTGCCCATACCAGTAGGCAACTAAACGCGAAGAATCAGCATTCCAGCCGTAACCATGGATGCTGTGGGAAAAGACCATCAGTTCTGGTGTATCTTGAGATTGGGGTATAAGACTTACGATTCAATGCTTCGTAGCTTTTCCTTTACTCTGTTTTCTATTGCCAGTTTGAAGATCTCCAGAGCAAGCTCATCACCGACGTGGCGGTCTTCAAATGCTTGGGGTACAAAGCACTGAATCGTGACCATCACGTTTGCGTATCCCCTTTCGTCTCGCGACACTGCTAACAATTTAAGTAAGACAGTAAGATGATCATTGCATATATCAATGCTGGTGAGGAGCCTGTTTTGCCAAGCCTCCTCCTCGGATGAGGGTTTTGAGCATGACTCCAGTAAAGGCATTTTCTCCGTAGACAGGTATGTCGCTCAAGCTATGGATCGGGCTCGAAAGCTGGGATGGGCCCCCATGGTTTATAATCTGTCGTTATAGAATGCTGGCCCACGTCGAGTAAACAAGTATAGCGCAATCCACTGAAAGACATCTGTCGATGCATTCAGCATGATGAGATGAAAGAAGTTTGTGTCTTTTTGTGGCACCTGCCCTACAGCCACCTGGCTATGTTAGTTGCTGTAAAGAAAGAAAATAATCACACAGATGTTCGTCTTTGTATGAAACAAGGGTATGAAGCCCTAGTGTTTTATTATGCATGTTAGGTGTTTTCCATTCTTAAATTGACCGCTTTCATCACCAGCCCTCTCAAGTCTTTCAACCCGAGATTCAACCCCACCCAGAAAGCAAAAGCTATCCGTAAATCTCGATCCATGCAGTTGGGGTACTCTGGGGCGTCTTCATACGTCTTCAAATCGACATGTCCGAGCGCCGAGTGCGCGGTACCAGCTACAAACACATTTGAGAGAACATGGTCTTCAAGAGAACTTGAAGAGCACACGCCGGCTGTTTCGCCTGGATAGACAGTCTGGACATGCATATCTTCCGGGATCATTATATATATAATGCTCTATTGGTACATAAGCCATCCGATGTCCAGTGATATTGATTCTATATATAGTAAACAGCTTACTGTTACTTTCGCAATATTCGTTGGCAAGTAAGCAACTACCTCCTTTCCAGGAACCTTGCCACTATACCAGGGACAAATCTCCCACAATGTCATACACATCTAGCTGAGCATTTCCGGGGAACTTGTTGGCTGACTGCTCCTTTCCCATGGCCACTAGGCCGATGGACCCTACATTATCAGAACCAGCGTTCATGATTTAGGATCTTGGTAGGTTTTTTGAATTATTCCAGTGAGTTCGGTGTATAGCTGAAAACAACTTTGAGATTTCCAGAGCTGGTCTTGGTTGTCCCTAGGGGATCTGAAGCATCTTTGGGGGAATATCCTCGGGGAAATGCTTTTTGGGGAAACGATTCTGGGGAATATCTCCGCAGATTGAAGTAAGCTTAGAAATGTTCTCGGAGAACATATAGACGTCATTGTAGACGCCCGACACAACTATAGAACTATAAAGCTACAGATCTGACGATAAATTGGGGAGGAATAAGTCACCAAACACAGCTCTGAGAGAAAAAATGCCAACCAACACCATCACCCTAATTATCTCTCCTACCATGTCGGCCTCCGCGATCACCGCGTAGGCAACGGCCCCCACCGCATCCGATCACTCGGCCTAATACCTACCCTTGAAGAACAGGGCCTCCAAATCCGCATCCATGAAATCCCCAGCGTAGACAACTTCGAAGGCGAGATCGGCCGAAGCTTCGAAATCCTCCGCCGGATTTCGGTCGCTGTCACAGAAGCCGTGGACAGCAACGCCTTTCCGTTGATTCTGGCGGGAAATTGCATGTCCAGCGCGGCCGTGGCCTGTGGCTTGAAAATTCAGGATCTATCTTTCATTTACTTCGATGCCCATGATGACCTGGACTCGCCAGATGTCAATGAAAATGGGTACTTTGATGCGATGGGCCTGTCGATGCTACGTGGTGAATCTTGGAAGACGTTAATGGGGACCGTGCCGAATTACGAACCGTTTAGCTACGAGGGCCGGTTTCTGTACTGTGGACTGCGGGACCAGTCTGATGTGCAGCGGCAGCGGGTCATTGATGCCGGTATGAAGGCTGTCTGGGGTGAGACGTCGAGGAAGGTTGACTTTGCGGGTGAGTTGAAGTCGCAGCTGGAGGAGAGGTCGTATGGGTCTGCTCTCGTGCATCTGGATCTAGACGTTCTGGATGAGTCTTACGGGAAAGTCAATGACTATCCGTCGCCGGGAGGTTTGATGGAGGAGGATTTGGTGGCTTGTATGGATCTGGTGCCGAGATCATCTGAGCCTAGATCTTTGACGGTGTGTTCATTTGATCCGGATGCTGGGGATGGGGATAAGATTGCCAGAATTGGGGTCCGGGCGATTAGAGCTTTTGTGGAGGCTTTGCTAGAGACGGGGGTTCTGATTAGGAGTTAAGATGGATTGTATGTAACAGGATAAGTGTCTTCGTTATAGTTCAACAGAGGAGATATGCCCCGTTAAAGCGAAACTCAAAATACTCCATCAACTAAATGGAGTCTTGAAGAGTTCTTTGGTTTAGGATCATGACTACTAGACATTTGTCCTGCTCAGATTGCTAACTTCTAGGCTACTAGCTGGTATAGGGCAATGATATGGAACTAACCGCTAGCGGTAATGGAAAAACCACTTAACGGCGATTGGGCGGTGAGCGCGTGTATCTCGCGTTCCGTTTACGCGTTGTCTCCGCGACGCCCGCCTTTGAACCACTAAACCCTTTCTCTAATCCACACCGCGGTAATCTCTGCGGAAATCAATTGAATCCACGAGAAAAGGTGGTTAATGGACGCCAATCCTTAGGGACCTTCTATTTGTGGCGCCATGGCATCTGCCCGAGCTAAGTTGGCGGAGTTGCGTGCTCTGCGCGCTTCTGGAAAGAAACGTATATCGACATATGAGGTTGAAGAGCAGGATGATATCTATGAGGAGGTCGACGACGAAGGCTATAAGAAGATTATCCGCAACCGGCTCGACGAGGACGATTTCGTTGTTGACGATAATGGCGAAGGATATGCCGATGACGGTCGAGAGGTCTGGAACGAACGGACGGCGGACTACTATGACAGCGAGAGTGACGATGGCGAATTACCTGCCAATAGCAAGGCTGCTAAAAGGAAACGTGAGGAGGAGAAGCAGAGAAAAGAGAAAATTAATAACGGCATATCCAAGTATTTCAACAAGGGGAGCGGCGCATCTGCCCCGAAGCCGAAGGTGAGTGCGACATTGCAATACTCTGAAATCTATATCATGTCTAATATGTTTCGCCTAGCCGGTCGCCTCTGCCGAAGATGAAGCATTCATGGCTGATCTCCTCGGCGAAGTTGATACCAACGTTGTCTCGAATCATGTCCCAACACAAAATGTGATCAAGTCTGAAACTCGACGTAAAGTTCGGATCCTTTCACCTCCTTTGTCCCACCGACCACGTCCGCAGAAGAAAGAGACGAAAGACGAGAACAGCGACCCGGTGTCACCAATTGGCCAGAAGCCGGACCTGGACCTGGATAACGATGACGGGCCTCTTCCGGTGGCAGACGATGACATTTTAATGAGCGACCCCATGCCGTCGTCTCCCGTCAGTAAGGCTGTTGAAAGGAAATCGGCCGTTGCGGTAAAAGCGGAGGATTCTGACGAAGAAGACAATGATTTGATGGAAATCGCAGAAGCCAATGGGCAACACGAGGCCAAGACGACGAGCGTCAACATGGCCGGGCGCCGGCCACCACCCAAGATCAAAAACGAAGCCTATTCCACCCCTGCAAATTCTTCCCCGGTGAAGTCGATGCCAGACGTTGCGAATGCATCATGGAATGATGTGAGGAACAAGTTGAATGTCCTCAGTAGCCCAGCATCGGAAACGCGGACGTTCGGAAAACTACGTGCGCAAGATGTTGTGGAGGAAGACGGAAGCCTGCGCATGTTCTGGATAGATTTCACCGAAGCTAATGGCAGTCTCTGCTTATTCGGAAAGGTTAAAAATAAGCAGACTGGAAACTACGCGAGTGCATTCGTTAAGGTCGACAATATTTTACGAAAGCTCTATTTCCTCCCACGGGAGTATAGGCATAAGCATGGCCGGGATACGGACGAAGAAGTGGATATGGAAGACGTCTACAATGAAGTTGACGGCATGATGTCGAGACTCAAGGTTGGGATGCATAAGATCAAGCCGTGCACAAGAAAGTATGCCTTTGAGATGCCCGGCATTCCGAAGGAAGCCGAATATTTGAAGTTGCTATACCCGTATGATAAGCCTGCTTTGCCTATGGATCTCAAGGGAGAGACATTCTCTCATGTCTTCGGCACCAACACCTCCTTGTTTGAGCAGTTTGTTCTTTGGAAGAACATCATGGGACCCTGTTGGCTCAGGTTTGAAGGAGCAGACTTCTCTGCTGTTAACAACGCGTCATGGTGCAAGTTCGAATGCCAAGTCTCTAAACCAGCACTTATTTCGCCAGTTCCAGACTCTGAGAACTTAGAGGCACCTCCTCTCACTTTGATGAGTCTTGCCTTCAGGACGCAATTGAACGTGAAAGAAAACAAACAGGAGATACTAATCGCAAGCGCTCGAGTGTACGAGAATGTTTCTCTTACGGACACAACTCCTCCTGAGAAGCTTCCTTGCAAGACTTTCACGGTGATGCGACCTGTGGGTTCATCATACCCCATGCATTTCGAAACTGAAACCAAGAAGCAACGAGGCACATATATCTTAGAAAGGAGCGAGCAATTCTTACTGAGTAAATTCTTGGCCTTGTTCGAGAAGATGGATCCTGATGTTTTGATGGGACATCAACTTCAAGAAGTTGACCTTAGCATCCTGCTCAACCGATTGAAGGAAAAGAAGACTCCTGGATGGCATCGATTGGGCCGGTTGAAGCGTGGAGATTGGCCCAAGAATTTCAACAGAGGCGGAGGTTTCTTCGCCGAGAGACATCTCATTGCGGGAAGATTGATGTGTGATGTGGCCAACGACATGGGCAAGGTGAGTTCCTCAACATTCGGGTAGTATTGGTGCTTGTACTGACAGGATATAGTCCCTCATGATGAAATGTCAATCGTGGAGTTTGACGGAGATGTCCAACCTTTATCTTGGACCAGGCAATGTACGGCAGGAACTGGATAGCGAAGCAGCATTGAAAACTTGGGCTACCACCAAAGATGGCCTAATGAACTTCGTGAACCATTGCGACACCGATACCTACTTCGTTGCCGCATTGGTACTGCGACTTCAAATGCTGCCTCTGACTAAGGTGCTTACCAATATTGCCGGTAATTCTTGGGCACGTACCCTTAGTGGTACACGAGCCGAGCGTAACGAGTACATTCTGCTCCATGAATTCCACCGGAATAAGTATATCTGCCCTGATAAGTACTCTGCCAAGCTACAGAAAGCGGAAGAGAAACTACAGGATGGCGATGACGATGATGCCACGGACAAGAAAAAGAAAGACAAGTACAAGGGTGGACTTGTTTTCGAACCCGAGAAAGGCCTCTACGATCGATTCGTTCTTGTGATGGACTTTAACAGTCTGTACCCGAGCATTATCCAAGAATACAACATCTGCTTCACGACGGTGGAACGGACTGCAACTGTAAGGGTCTTTGCTAAAAAGCTTTGTGCTAGTACAAACTGACATGATCTACAGGCCGAAAACGAGAATGAAGAGAAAGTCCCGGAAGTTCCTTCCTCGGATCAAGAACAGGGAATCCTCCCACGGCTTATTGCTACACTTGTCGGCCGTCGACGAGAGGTGAAAAAGTTAATGAAAGACAAACGCGCAACACCTGAACAGCTTGCGCTGTGGGACACGAAACAATTGGCTTTCAAGCTGACTGCTAACTCTATGTATGGATGCTTGGGTTACACTCAGAGTCGCTTCTACGCTCGTCCCCTGGCCATGCTCACCACGTTCAAGGGTCGTGAGATTTTAAGAAGCACAAAGGAACTGGCAGAATCGAAGCAGTTGAGAGTCATTTACGGTGATACCGACTCCGTCATGATCAACACAAACATGGATACACTAAGCGACGCCCTGAAGGTCGGAGAGGAATTCAAGAAGTCTGTGAATGAAAGATACCGGCTTTTGGAAATCGATATTGACAATATCTTCCGTCGACTGTTATTGCACGCCAAAAAGAAATATGCCGCAGTGAACATGACGGAGGTGGATGGCAAATATGTGGACAAGTTGGAAGTCAAGGGTTTGGATATGAAGAGGCGTGAATACTGCGCCCTGTCAAAGGAAGTGTCTCAGAGACTCCTGAATGAGGTTCTCTCCGGCGAAGACCAAGAGATCGTCCTCAATCGGGTCCATGACTATCTACGAGACTTAGCAGGCAAGATGCGAGAATTCGCTATCCCCGTCCAGAAATATGTGATTTACACTGTACGTTCATGTCCCCATAAGTTAAAGTGAGAGAGGCGCTAATGTTTCCGCAGAAACTCTCTAAACGGCCGGAAGAATATCCTAACAAGGAGACGATGCCGCCCGTTCAAGTGGCCCTCCGAGAGCTTTCCCGCGGCAAGTCAGTCCGGCCGAACGATGTCATCTCGTACATTGTGACAAATGGAGATTCCGAAACATCCTCCCTTGCCCCAGCAAAGCGCTCGTACACGCTTCAGGATGTGATGAAACCTGATTCAGGACTCAACCCCGATATTGAATTCTACCTCTTGAAGCAGATTTTCCCTCCCATTGAGCGTCTCTGTGCTCCGATTCCTGGAACTGATGCGGTTCGACTGGCCGAGTGCCTGGGCTTGGATGTCCGCAAGTATCAAATCAATACTTCTAGCGGTGGCAACCAGCAGAACACGGACATCTTCCCACTGGAGTCGCAAATTCCGGATTCTGTTCGCTTTGAGAATGCTGCCAGACTAACACTGACATGTCGGTTCTGTAAAGAGAAATCAGTCTTCGAAGGGCTTGCAGCATCATCCCATATGTGCAACGCCAATGGTCTTTTCTGTCCGAATGACGCTTGCCAGAAACAGTTCACTGTTTTGACGATCATCGCACAGCTAGAAAGCCAGATTCGGGCCCAAACCTCCAAGTACTACGAGGGATGGCTTGTGTGTGATGACTCCGCATGCGGTAACCGAACGCGGCAGATGAGTGTTTATGGCCATAGGTGCCTGGGTCCCCGGGGTCACGCTGAAGGCTGTCTTGGCCGGATGTCTTACGAATACTCGGAGAAGCAACTTTATAACCAGTTGCTGTACTTTGCTGGTCTCTGGGACGTGGATAAGGCGCGGGTCGCCGCAGAGAAGGAAGCCAGTGGGGAGAAGAAAGATAGTGTCGTTGCTCTTGCTTCGTTTAACCGCGCACGGTTTGAGACGGTCAAAGGCGTGGTGGACGCGTATTTGAAGAAGTGCGGGCGGCAATGGGTTGAGATGGATACTCTGTTCCGCTTTATGCTACCGTAGACTTGACGCATGGAATATTAATTGACTGGCATCTGTATATAGTCTGCATGTTTGGATGGTTCGGGTCTGTTCTTTCTTTCTATCACTGCGGATAGCGCAATTGGTTTTATGTTTGGGATGATGGGATGAGGTTTATAAATATCAATGATAAGTTCTGAAACGTCTGCCGTTCCTCACGAGCGCAAAGGCACGTAGTTTGATTCCAATATGAAGAATATCTTGCAGAATCGTTCTTTCGTATCGTATCTAATGGGGAGTTCTGTTGGTCAGGAATAAATTATATCGAATGCCCCACACCCCGCCAAATAACTTCTTTGCCGCACTTCCGCCGGCTGTTAAACCAGTTACTAAAAAAGGACGACTGGTCCAGGCACATATCACCTCTGTCCATCTCTATCGGTGGATACTTTGTGAAATCACTGTGCAAATCGCTAATCTGCCATCATGTCGGTGAAGCGTGTTTTGGTTATTGCAGGTTCTGACAGCTCAGGTGGCGCGTATGTTTCACTCAATCCGATCTCATGCATTGCAGCGATCTGTTTCCACTCCTCGAGGCGCAGCATACTAATGCATATTCAGTGGCCTGGAAGCAGACCAGCGGGTTCTAGCTGCGCATGGATGTTATGCGCTAACTGCGACCACTGGACTGACAGCCCAGAATACTCTGGGTGTACAGGATATCTTCGTTGTTCCGGCTGAATTTGTTAAGAAGCAAATCAATGCCGGTCTTGAAGATATTGGAGCGGATGCCGTGAAGCTTGGTAAACACTATCTTATTATTTTTATCTCATTGTAGGGTCTAGTCTGACCAATTCAAGGGATGCTTTCGTCCGCAGAGACAATTGATATTATTGCTGAAACGCTGGTGGCCCACCAAGTTCCGTCGGTGGTGTTGGATCCGGTAGCCCTTGTTCAAAACTGCCCGAGATACACTTAGCATCTAACATTACAGCAGGTGATGATCTCTACGAGTGGCTCTAAACTACTACCTGAAGAGGCCGTAGAAAAATTGCGGACGAAGCTTCTGCCACTGACGACCGTTCTTACTCCCAATATCCCCGAAGCGAAGCTGCTACTGAAGGACGCCGGTCTAGACGTATCTGAGCCAGAGGGTCTCTCAGACGTCCTTCAGTTAGTCAAGCAAGTCAAAGCTCTAGGCCCCAAAGCTGTTCTCCTCAAGGGCGGACATTTACCTCTCACCAAAGATCATAAAACTGCGCGCAACCAAGAAGAGGCTACCACCGTTATAGATGTGCTTTACGATGGAGAAGATGTAACACTCTTTGAGACAGACTTCTTATTATCTAAGAACACCCACGGCACCGGATGTTCTCTTGCGTCTTCGATTGCAGCCAACCTTGCCTTAGGCAAAGATCTGAAGCGAGCAGTGCATAGTGCTGTTCGGTTCGTCGAGGCGGGAATCAAAACCAGCTTTGACATTGGAAAGGGAAGTGGCCCAATTAACCACTTCCATTCGGTGTATACGCTGCCTTTTGCGCCGTACGTTGCTATCTTATTTCTGGGCAGCATGAAAAGTGAGGGTGCTAATTGACACATAAAGTGGTCGTTTCTTAGAATATGTCCTGGACCGCCCTGATATTCGCCCGGTATGGAAGAAGTTTACCGAACATGACTTTGTTTTGGGCATGGGCAGTGGTACGCTTCCCGTGGAGAAATTCAAGGAGTACCTAGTGCAGGATTATCTCTATCTGGTAGGACCAATGTACTCTTCATTCATCCTAAGGACTTTGTCTAACGAGGTGATATATAGGTCCAATTCGCTCGAAGTAATGCGCTAGCAGCCTACAAGGCTAAGAATATGGAATCCATTGCTGCAGTAAGTGAATCAGTTACTGTTGCTTCTCTTGCACAAGGCATCCAGCTGTTCGTGAGGGTTGACTTGGTTTGAACCATGATAGTCGGCACAGATCGTCCTACACATCCAACGCGAAACAGCGTTGCACTTAGACTACTGCGCCTCCTTCGGACTATCAAAACAAGAGATGGAAAGAACACCCGAAACTATCGGTATGTTAACAAATTAGTGCCATCACCTGTGTACTGCTGCTAACAAGTCGCCGTTGGGACAACAGCCTGTACTGCATACAGTAGATACATTCTTGATGTCGGTCAATCCGAGGACTGGCTCGCGTTGCAAATGGCTCTTGCGCCTTGTTTGATTGGATACGGAGCCATTGCCCAGAGACTGTACACGGACAAGGACACTCTTCGGCAGGGCAACCGATACTGGAAGTGGATTGAAAACTACGTTGCGGAGGACTACTCGGAGGCAGTCCGATTGGGATCTGGTAAGCGGCCCAGAGAGCCCTGAAATCACACCGTTCTCACCATGACGATGAGTTGCTGACTTGACTTTGCCGTAGAACTTCTTGAGAGACACATGCGCGAAGTTTCTCCGAGCCGAATGGAAGAGCTGATTAAGATCTTCATTCGGGCAACGGAGTTAGAGATCAGATTCTGGGACATGGGATTGGGTGCTCGATAAGAAAGAGAAGAAGGTCGAAGAAATAGATGCATAGTTACGAGGCAGGGTAGACAGATCCATAATACCCATTCAATTCCATTCAACACAATGAACTAAGTTCAGGTTTGGCTCAACTAGGTTTAGTTCGGGATGGCGAAAAAGACACGAGATCCAAACAATGCAAACAAGGCATACAATGCATACCCGCCAGTCACGGGAGGCGGTGAGGGGAACGACAAGCGGTGAATGGACGGTGTCGGCCAAAATCTGGCATTTTTGCCCATCTTTGCCATTCTCATTCCTTGGGTCGAGTCTCCTGCACTAATCCAATCGGGAAAGCGTCGCCTTCGCCTCTTTTTCGCCTTCGACTTTTTCTTCTCCTTCCCGCCCCATCGCGACTATTTTTTTTCTTCCTCCCCCATCTCCCTTATCTATCTCCCCTTCCTCCTCATCCTTGTTTTCCTTCTCTTGGACATTCTTTCGTCCTTTACCCTCGGTCTTTATTCTGGGAGAGACTATACAACATCCCCTTCCTTCATTTAACCCCATTCTTTTGAGTCTGTTGTTTTGTTCAGTTTTCTCATCTCACACCCGCCAATAAAAAAGACCGCATAATGTCTTACAACGGTGGCTATCAGCGCGACCAGCGCGACTCCTATCGGTAAGTGATTCTATCTAAAAAAGTTATCCCCTGTGAGACGATGTTGGAACCTTTCGTCGGTCAGTCCTGCGCGAGTGCTATAGTCACCGCAACTGTCTTTGCAGCCAAGTCGCAAGGCCTGATCTATGGCAACCCAACACATCCTCCTTTCCTTGGACTACTTCTTCGATACAGTGAATTGTGTGTGTGCTAACGTGGGCTTTTGTCATTCAGCTCCAGAAATGGTGGTGGTGGCGGCGGCGGATACTCGAATGGCGGCGGCTACTCCAACTCCAACTCCAACGGTTACTCTGGTGGTGGTGGTAGCGGTGGCTATGGAGGTGGTTACGGTGGCGGTAGCTACGGCGGTGGCTATGGCGGAAGAGGAGGTGGCGGCGGTGGTGGTGACCGGATGTCCAACCTCGGCGCTGGCTTGAAGAAGCAAGAATGGGGTATGTGTGATTTCTATGCAACGCGCTATCATCAGAATTATGATGCTAACATCTATCCTAGACTTGGATTCTTTACCCAAGTTTGAGAAGTCTTTCTACAAGGAGCACCCTGATGTCGCCAGCCGGTCTCAGCGCGATGTTGACGATTTCCGTAAGAAGTTTGAGATGTCTGTGCAAGGAAAAAACATTCCTCGTCCCGTCGAGACCTTTGACGAGGCTGGTTTCCCCCAATACGTGTTAAGCGAGGTTAAGGCTCAGGGTTTCGAACGCCCTACCGCAATTCAGTCTCAGGGATGGCCCATGGCTCTCTCTGGTCGTGATGTTGTTGGTATCGCCGAGACCGGTTCCGGAAAGACTCTGTCCTACTGTCTTCCTGCTATTGTCCACATCAACGCTCAGCCCCTTCTTGCTCCTGGTGACGGCCCTATTGTTCTCGTCCTCGCCCCTACCCGTGAATTGGCAGTCCAGATCCAGACCGAAATCACCAAGTTCGGAAAGTCCTCTCGCATTCGCAACACCTGTGTTTATGGTGGTGTCCCCAAGGGCCCCCAGATTCGTGACTTGAGCCGTGGTGTCGAAGTCTGCATTGCTACTCCTGGTCGTCTCATTGACATGCTCGAGGCCGGCCGCACCAACCTCCGCCGTGTCACTTATCTTGTTCTTGACGAGGCCGACCGCATGCTGGACATGGGTTTCGAGCCCCAGATCCGCAAGATCATCTCTCAGATTCGCCCTGACCGTCAGACTTGCATGTGGTCCGCCACATGGCCCAAGGAAGTTCGTCAGCTTGCTTCGGATTTCCTCAATGATTACATCCAAGTCAACATCGGTTCCATGGACTTGTCCGCTAACCACCGTATCACGCAAATCGTCGAGGTCGTGTCAGACTTTGAGAAGCGCGATAAGATGATCAAGCACCTTGAGAAGATTATGGAGAACCGCGGCAACAAGTGCCTCATTTTCACTGGAACTAAGCGTATCGCCGACGAAATCACTCGCTTCCTTCGTCAGGACGGATGGCCAGCACTTTGTATGTTTTGTCTTCCACCTACTTCCATCGAACACTTGGCTAACTCTTGGAACAGCTATTCACGGTGACAAGCAACAACAAGAAAGAGATTGGGTCTTGAACGAGTTCAAGACGGGCAAGAGCCCAATCATGGTGGCTACTGATGTGGCTTCCCGTGGTATCGGTATGATGAACTTGCGATTTACCCCCTTCCCCTCCCCCTTCCCCCTTCCTTCCTTGAAAGCACCCTCACCCGTATTGAGGTTGTGTGACCATGGCACGGTGCTTAACTCTCTTCCAACATGTGTTGGCGTATATGACTCGTCCAGGCTTTGTCGGGTCTCCTGAATTGGTTCTCATGCCAGGAGGACCTTGGACTCACAGTGCAGTGTAGCAGACGTATTATTTCTTCTGTTCTGATTCTCCATCTCTTCTCTGAACCTCGATGGTCGAGAGACGGGGTTTCTTCTTGTTCCGACATGATCAAGCTGCATTCCAAGGTTACTCTAGGACCGCGATTTTCACCAGCCCAGGGACCTAACCCGCAACGGATCTTGATTTGAAAAGTCCGAGAGAGAGTGATGCATCAAGTCTCACACGACTGATAAAGGGCTCATAGGCCACCTTGCTATTTTGACTAATGCTCTGTTTGCTAACATAAGTTTGTGTTTTGAAGATGTTCGCGACATTACTCATGTGCTGAACTATGACTACCCCAACAACTCGGAAGACTATGTTCACCGTATTGGTCGAACTGGTCGTGCCGGTGCCAAGGGTACCGCCATCACTTTCTTCACCACTGACAGTAAGTTCCCGGACGGGCTCTCCTCTCCTACGACTGGCAATGCTAACGTATCTCGCACCAGACTCTAAGCAGGCTCGTGACTTGGTCACTATCCTTACTGAGGCTAAGCAGCAGATTGACCCCCGTCTCGCCGAGATGGTTCGCTACAGCGGTGGCGGCGGCGGCGGCGGCCGTGGCGGCTATGGCCGCTGGGGTGGCCGTGGTGGTGGTCGTGGCCGTGGCGGCAACTACACTGCTTCCAATGCCGCTCCCCTTGGAGGCAACCGCCGTTGGTAAACTGCTCGTAAATGCCCAGTTCAGTCATTGAGCTTGTATTCCCATGTCGCATCGGTAGATCTTGCTTTCCCTCGCATTCGGTATCCATTGTAACTCTTTACGGGCGGCGTTCGTCGAAGTCACGATAGACTATTATGCGGTTTTTGTTTTCTTTCGCTTCTCCGTTTACAGGTTCTTTCGAACTCATGCGGATACGGGTTAATTCTGGTTTCGTTGCCCTTTACGTATCTTAAAAAAGTTGTGTATCTCCTAGCGCATATTGAGAAGAGCTGAGGTTAGATAGTCTAGTCTCATGCAATGTATTTATCTGCTTATGACTCGTCAAATATACGCTTGACTTGCGTTATCATTCTGTTCCTCGTATAGATACTCTTTTCTGCCGATTAACCCCACACCACACCCTCGGTCCTACTCTCCACTCAAAGCGATGGTTGCTTGCAACCTCGGCTATCCTGGAGTACAATATATTTCGCCCTTCTCAGAACCACCATACAAAGAGATCGAGCTATCCCATATGGTTGTCAAGCTCGGATCTGAATATCTACGTTGGTGTGAAGGTTCAAAGCAACCAGACAGCAATGAACAAGGTGGACAAGATTCTAGACCAGTTCACAGACCCCTTGACTGGGTCAGTGCATGGCGCCGTTTTCATCGCAATTGACAGTTCAGGTACCGTATTACTTGTGATTTACTACGGATTGCATCTTTTAGATCTGCCCTTCGTTGTACATATGACCATTCTGACGGCATATTAACAGGGAATGTCCTCTATCGCCGTGCTGCCGGCAAAGCGAACCTTGATGATGAAAGGGCACCTGCTTTGCAGATCGATTCTCTGTACTGGGTTGCTTCCATGACAAAGCTGGTGACCGCAGTGGCTGTGATGCAACTTGTGGAGCGAGGCATTGTATCACTTGAAGATGATGTCCGGGCAATAGTCCCCGAGCTCCGCGATATACAAATTCTAGAAGATATGAGGAACGGTGTGTGTGTATACTCTACTACATAGAATTACCCAACATTTACACTCAATCGCTGATATTATATTCCTAATCTGCAGACAAGGGGCTCTCGCCAGAGTTGAGCCAACCACATCTGAAGCCTCTTCAAGGAAAGATAACTCTCCGGTAAGCATCCACTATGAGAAGTGGTAATGACCGTACAGGCTTATGTTGGGACCCTTTATCTAACACATTCCATGTAGAAGTCTCATGTGTCATACAGCCGGCTTCGTGTATGACAGCTCATCGCCACTGCTGCAACAGTGGTCTAAATCCCAGGGTCGAACAGCATACACATTTTGTGGCAGCATGGCAAGTGCCTCTTACCGCTGTAACCCGAAGCAGTGTATAGCACCTCTAGCTAATACACCTGTAATCTATCCCAACAGGCTGGCTACCATCACCCGCTACTTTTCGAGCCCGACACCTCTTGGGGATATGGGGCTGGCTTAGATTGGGCTGGTCGAGTGGTAAGCCTTCCTATATCCCACTTTTTTCATTCGCTCAGATACTAACCATCCGTAGATTGAATGCGTGACAAATTCTACTCTGGAGGATTATATGCGGACGCATATCTGGTCTAAGCTTGGCGTCGTGTCGACAACCTTCCACCCAGAACTGTACCGCGAGACGCTTCCACCACAAATGGGAATGGGATATCGCGTGAGCGTCGGTCAGGGCGTCAAATCTCTGAAGTCGGGACCTGTCATCCTCAAACAGCCAGCGCAGGATGATCTTGGGGGCATAGGGCTCTTCAGCACGCCGATGGATTTTGTCAAGTTACTATCGGCGCTTCTGGGTGGTGGACACCCACTGCTCACTCGAGAGAGTGTCGATATTCTACTGCAGCCACAGCTCACCGATGCATCTCGTGAAGCAATGCCGAGACCTCTTGGAGCTCAGATGAGACGGGTGTTGGCAATCCAAGACGTTGGCGACACCCAACAGGCGGATCATTCTCTTGCTGGGACAATCGTCCTGAAGGATATTGCTGGTCGGAGGCGAGCTGGTACGGTCAACTGGAGTGGGCTACCAAATTTGCACTGGGTAAGTTTAAGTCAAGAAAGACTTTTCATCTTGAGCTTGGGATTAATTTGTTAACCATGTTTGATTGACTATATAGTGGATCGATCGGCAAACAGGTCTCGCAGCTACGTTATTCACGCAGGTCATGCCACCGGGAGATGCCGCTGTCACTAGCCTTCTTATTAATTTGGAAGAGAGTCTTTATGCAGCGTTGGAGGAGGGTGCTGCCCGTAAGGATGTTCCTGTGAAACTATAGCAAATAGGCATCTCTGACGATATTTTGGTCAGGATGCACTAATTTTTCTACCTTTTTTGTGTACATAGGATACGGTGCAAGTACTGAGAGACATACGTTGCTCCAAAGCTCTGACTAGGGCTCAATCTACTATGACCGTCCTGTAAATATAGTCTGCTGTATGGCGGACCAAACCAACCTGTTTTTCTTAACCACGCAGACCACTTTATTTCCACGTGGTACTATCAATGTACTCTAGACCTGAATTTCTCACAGTTCAAGCCATCTGCATGGGCTGTCTATTCACTCCCCTATAAACTCCGATGACTCCAGCCGCTGAACACGCCGGGACCCCTCAGCTTGTAAATTGTAGTCAAGGCCGTCAACTCCAAATGCGTTCAGAAGAATACGGGAGTCGCTATAGGATAATTTCTAACATAACCGTAAGAATTCCAAAACGAAGCCAATCCCATAAATCATCATCATTATTATATATAAGTTATTATAAGACTATACATCGCTGTACATCAAATCATGTCAAATAGTAATAATCGTATCGTATCCCATCTCCCGGCCCATCCCGAGTCCACACACACATCTTGGCGTCACATTTCACATAAGAAAAGATAAAAAAAGAACATGCAAGTCCCAGATCCCTTGCTTCTTGGTTTAGGCAAGGGAGGGACACTCGACAATATAGCTGCCGTACTGCTCATCGCCGGAAAGACAGGTCTTCACCTCGACTTGCTGGCGATTGACGCTGCAGGTGACGTCATTGTAAACAGCCACTGGGATTCG
The DNA here is from genome assembly GCF_001204775.2 of Aspergillus nomiae NRRL 13137. Lineage (NCBI taxonomy): Eukaryota > Fungi > Ascomycota > Eurotiomycetes > Eurotiales > Aspergillaceae > Aspergillus > Aspergillus nomiae. Next base: position 25,579 of record NW_015378500.1, read on the forward strand.
GTTAGTACACTGTACGAAAAAAGAAAACTAAAGGGGAAAAGAAAAGCGTGGCTGGAATAGCTTACCGGTACAGTTTGCCTGGTACTTGTACTCGAAGCTCACGGACTTGATGGTGGTAGGGCCGGGGAAGGTCTGGCACTGGTTGATGCGGTCGCCGTACACGCCCAGCTCGCCCTGGTTTAGGGCCGAGCAGCCGGATTCGCCGAAGAGCCGGAGCTGCACCAAGCGCGTGTTGCCGACGGGCGTAGGCGCTGCGGAGACGCCCATGCCCAGGGCGATGGTGGAGGCAAGGATGGTGGTGAAGAGCATTTTGAGGGTTGTTTTGTTTTGTGGTTGTTGTTGTTATTGTTGCTGCTGTTGTGTGGTGGATGTGTGAGGGTTCTTGTATGAGAGT
>NW_015378501.1:0-25965 GCF_001204775.2 Aspergillus nomiae NRRL 13137
TTTTTTCCCTTCGGACGAGTTTTTTGTGAGATGCCAACTCCGTCTCTTGCTCAGTCGGACCGAAAGCAGAAGCGCAGCATTCCGATGAAGCCGACCGAGCCGCGAGCTCTCTCTCCAACAACTGGAAACCCTTTGAGTATCGCTGTCTTGAGCTTTATCACATGCATCCGGCATCTCTGGTGAGGCTGAATTAAGCATGCCGTGCGAGTCTCGGCGTCGGTATAGGATCGACAGAGTTCTTTCTGGATTCTGTCTATCTAAATCTAGTCATTCCCTCCCGGAAAGTGACGAATCGTAGTGGATAAGTGAGGTCATCGAGTCCTTGGTTGGGTGTGTGGCTTGGTGCTTCTCTTATTGTTTATTTAGCTTTTTCCTTTACCAGCTGTTGCCTGATACACCTCGTGGTGGTTATCTAAATTGATAGAGAGGGAAAGCTTTCAATATCCTACTTTCTTTTATTACTGTATGTATGGACCTTGTACCTAACTAACACATTTGAGGGGTAATGTTCTGTCCCGATTGTAACATCGGACATTTCCGCTGTACATTAACCCTCATCTGGCAGGTCGATAACGGAGGAGCCAATCTAGTGAACCTTAGTTGTTCCCGTGGTCGACGCCTCTTGGGGTATGGGTATGAGGACTGACTACATGTTGTCTGTTTCTCTTCCCTGTTGCCAAATGCGCCGGCCCCTGAATGATCGCCATTGGCCCTGACTCCTCAGACCTGCCCCCGACAATTGCGGGGTTGAAGAGGCACGTAGCCATGCCAATCGATTCATCCGGTCGATCCTCTCCATTCTAGGAAGCTCCGTTTGGATCCTGCGATAAGCGTTGAGAAGCCACCCGACGGATACAGCAGGTAAGCAGCAGGATTGTTTGAAGCTGCCTAGAGAAAATGAGCCATGTATGGTGACACCGTACGCGGATAATTATGGAGCAATCTTCAAGGCTAAGCTTGTTCAGAATGTTCCGTTGATTCCGTCCGTGCCAACCAAGTCATGCCATATGCCGGGAATACTACCAGGCTAAGTGACTAGTCGATATCGCAATCCAATGTTTGTATGTACATTGCATCCAAGGCCCCCAATGGCTGCGTACAGCCCCCTCTCCTCTCACCGTGCGGGTCCTAGATCGATGCTGGAAGTCTGTTGGCCCGACGTATAAAAGTCAGAGGATATTCCTCTGCCTGCTAGCCTCCCCAGTGACTGAAGACGTTGCGAGTAACTTATATCCAGCTTGCTTATTGCTGGATAGCAGTTCTCCCTTGCGTACGTATAGGACATATATCAAACGAGGGACCAAGAGTGGACTGTTCAACCCTAGTAAACATGCGCGGCTACGGATTGCTCTCGGTGCTACCCTTGGTTGCAGCCAGCTGGGCCCTTCCAGGAAGAACCCCGGCGTCTGTCGGCAGACGGCAGCTACCCAAAAACCCCACCGGGGTCAAAACCCTTACAACCGCAAACAATGTCACCATCCGGTACAAGGAACCCGGTAAAGAGGGCGTCTGCGAGACTACCCCGGGGGTCAAATCCTACTCTGGATATGTCGACACCTCTCCCGAGTCCCATACCTTCTTCTGGTTCTTCGAAGCTAGACATAATCCAGAGACTGCACCTATCACATTGTGGCTGAACGGTGGCCCTGGGAGCGATTCTTTGATCGGTCTCTTTGAAGGTTTGCTCGACGCTCGGTACAGTCTCCTTCTAGATCGTTGTTAACCCTTGGTTAGAGTTGGGCCCTTGCCAAATCAATTCAACTTTTGATGATTACATCAATCCTTACTCGTGGAACGAGGTCTCCAATTTACTATTCCTGTCCCAGCCATTGGGAGTTGGTATGGATTGCAGCGCCCTCCCCTACTGCGCGGTCTTCCTATACTTACGATGTTCTGCCCATAGGATTTTCTTATAGTGATACAGTTGATGGGTCCATTAACCCTGTCACTGGGGTCGTCGAGAATTCAGCTTCGCAGGAGTTCAGGGCCGCTACCCAACCATTGATGCCACTCTAATCGGTACTGGTTTCTTCCTGGCCACATGTTTCCATTTACTGATACGACAGCAGATACTACTAATCTTGCCGCAGAGGCCGCGTGGGAAATCCTTCAAGGATTTCTTGGTGGACTGCCGAAATTGGACTCTAGAATAAAATCTAAGGACTTCAGTCTATGGACGGAGAGTTACGGAGGGTAGGTGGTTTCCTTCTGCGAGTCTTTTAATGACTGTGATGGTTGCGCTGACCGTTTGCCTTCGGCTCAAAGGCACTATGGTCCTGCAGTGAGTTCTACCTGGACGAGATGTCAACGTATGTAAGACTAATTAATGGACGTAGTTCTTCAATCATTTCTATGAGCAGAATGAGAGAATTGCCAACGGTACTATTGATGGTGTCCAGCTTAACTTCAACTCTCTAGGAATTATCAACGGCATCATCGACGAGGCAATCCAGGTATACCATCGAAACAGCCTATATAATACCCTCCGAACAAAGCTGCTAACCTATGCCCACAGGCGCCTTACTACCCCGAATTCGCTGTGAACAATACCTATGGTATCAAGGCTGTGAGTTTCCGCTTATGCTCATGGGATAATTCCCACTAACACTCATCACCATGAAAAGGTCAACGAGACCGTCTACAATTACATGAAGTTTGCCAACCAAATGCCAAACGGTTGCCAAGATATGATTTCCGCTTGCAAACAAACAAACCGCACCGCATTAGCTGACTACGCCCTCTGCGCCGAAGCTACCAACATGTGCAGAGACAATGTTGGTACGTTTATTTCCCTCCCTGAAACACAAGGCATGATTTAACCCGGGTAATAGAAGGGCCATACTACGCCTTTGGTGGTCGTGGTGTGTATGATATTCGGCATCCATACGATGTAAGTAGAGTTTTCCCCCTATATTCGCACTGCATGCCACGCGATGCATCGTTCATTGATGTAACGAATACAATCCCTAATATGGTGTCAGGACCCAACCCCGCCAAGTTATTACAACGATTTCCTGGCAAAGGATTCTGTCATGGACGCCATTGGCGTCAACATCAACTACACCCAGTCCAACAATGATGTCTACTACGCCTTCCAGCAGAAGGGCGACTTCGTCTGGCCCAACTTCATCGAAGACCTCGAGGAGATCCTCGCTCTCCCCGTGCGTGTCTCCCTCATCTATGGCGACGCCGATTACATCTGCAACTGGTTTGGCGGCGAGGCCGTTTCCCTCGCCGCGAACTACTCCCACGCCGCCCAGTTCCGAAGCGCAGGGTACACGCCCCTGAAAGTCAACGGCGTAGAGTATGGGGAAACCCGCGAGTATGGTAATTTCTCCTTCACCCGTGTCTATGAGGCAGGCCATGAAGTCCCCTACTACCAGCCCATCGCCTCCCTGCAATTGTTTAACCGGACGCTCTTTGGTTGGGATATCGCAGAGGGCCAGAAAAAGGTCTGGCCCAGCTACAAGACGAACGGAACGGCCACGGCCACACATACGCAGTCGTCTGTGTCGCTGCCTACGGCTACCGGCATGTCCAGTGCTGGCGTCATAGGAATCCACTGATGGCATAGCATATGACGAGACAGTTGAAACAATATGACGTCACGTTGCCTGAAGCAGAAATGTAATGTCCAAAACGTAGCAGTATATACATATGCAGGTACGGAGTTTGTGTGGAAAGACATAAACTTTTGTCACTTCGAGGTGTGCCATAGGAACCAGGGGTATGAGCACGTAATCCAGCTGCAAATTATATAACAGTCCATCTCGGCTTTCTCAGTTTACGTCAGAAGACAGAGATCCGTTAAATTCTTATATTAAATCATTCGTGACAACTGGGGGTAATTAAATACATGTTTTTGTTTGAGCATTAATCCAATGGTACATCACAAACTGTAGGCCCGAGTGTACCTTGGGGTAAAGAGTAAACGAGAAACTTTCCACTGAGGCTACCCAAACATGTCACCATGGATATCAACTGTTGACCTTAGCGTAAAAAAGAAATACATCCAGATAAGCAGCAAACGATGGACACTAGGTAGGGTTAAGCGACAGACGTCCGCTTCTCCTCCCTCTTTCCAGATGTCTGTTCTTCCATAGGGATGTTACCCATGACGTCATGAGCTGTTTCATCGGAGAATTTGAGATCTTCTTCGATGTCCACATGGTCCTTAATCTTGAAGAAGATGATGGGGGATGCAATCAGAAGACTGCCGAGGAGAAGACCCCAACAAGAGGCAAGCTCGGTCATGAAAGGAGCCTTATCAAGGTCCATGCTATGGAAGGGAGTCGTTAGTAAAGGTTTGAGGCATTCAATTGGGAAGACACAATTGTATAGTCACTTACGCCCACATTCCCGCTGCGCCAGCGGACTGAATTCCCTTGTAGAAGCCGGCAAAGTTTGCCAATTTGCGGGCGTTGTTGGTAAGTGATCCCATAAACCTGTAATACAGAAATTAATCATCAACCCCTGAGTTTCGTAATTTGAACGGGGCAGGTGATGTGTGGGCGACGAGGCAAAGAAAGGCGGGGAACTAACCAATAAGCGCAGGTCTGGAAGGCAGCGTCGTAGAAACCATAGAACATATAAAGGAACATAGGACCAACGTAGCCACTATCCGACCAGTCCGTATCAAGCGGCGCGTCGGCACGAGTATACTGCTTCTGGAAGGCATAACCGCCACCCCAAACACCCAACGTGAGAAGAAAGAGTAGGACGAAGTTTATCTTTGCGCGCATTGACCGAGAAAAGAACTTCATGTCCAGAGTAAAGCCGAAGACGAAGGCACCGACCATTTGCATGAGCCAATAGAGGCAGCTGTTGAGAGACCTAGTGCGGACATTGAAATAGGCGCCATTGACGCTATTGAAATGGTAACCGTAAAACCAATTGCTCGACAAAAACAGAGGGAACATAAGGATAATGTAATAATCACTGCGCAGGGTGTCAAAAAGACCTTTGAATTCTGATTTCCAGGAGGGATTCTTCATGACAATGACACGTGAACGGTCCGAGCGCATAATGTACTTTGAATCAGATAAGCCCCATGCGAGAACGAAACCGACTGCCATAAGGACCATGAAAGCTATGTAAGTGCCATCATTGACCCTACCAGCGGTAGAATGCAGATTCTGGCCCAGAGGTACCTATACGTACGAACGGAATCATTAGTGTCTCCTCACCTACCATATACGAGAGCAGGATACGGGAGCAAAAGAACTTACCAGGCTGCCGATCACGCCACCGAGGTTGAAAATCACCCAGAAGATGGAGATGTATTTGCCTTTTTCGTGTTCACGTGGGTAGCTCATCATGACGGCTCCCTGGGCACACCACAACAACCCAGCACAGACACCGAGTAGTGCGCCAGCAAAGATCAGGAAGCCGGCATTGGCGTTATGGTTATATGACAGAAGAGATGCCACATAGAGGAAGTATCCAAATCCACCAAACGAAAGAGTCAGGCGGAGGCCAATCCGATTTGCAATGGAACCAGCGAAGAAGCCTACCACGGCAAATGTGCTGTATAATGCGGTATTGGCCTTGTTAACATCGGTTGCATCGACCTGGCCACCGCCCCCAAGGCCACTCACAGCATTGAACATGCCAGGGCAAAGGAAACAAACAAAGGAGACCAGAACGAGCTGGGTCATCGGGTGTGCAAACCAGGGCAGCGTTAAAGGGCCAATCTTCCAAGACTTGTACATCCATGGCTTCCCCGAGACGGAGTCCTGACCAGCCTCAGGATCCGACGTGGCGGCAGCAAACTCCTTCTCCGCAGGATTATCATCGCCAACTGTTGAGTTACCCATTGCTTGAAGGATGCAGGAAGGGAAAACCTCAGGGCTGTGATAAGAGGCTGGATAAAAGCTTGTTAGGAGAGTAGCAGTTCACTTCAAAGCGGTCAGTACCTGAAAGTGGAATGTTCAAGCTCAGTCTAATGCACAAGAGTGGATCAAAGAAATATTAAAAGGGGAGAAAGAGAGACAAGGATGGAATGCTTGGTGGTGGTGAAGCTTGAAGAAGGAGAGTGAGAGCAAGGGTTGAGGAAGAATGTAGGAGACAAGGGAAAAGGGGGGCAAACAGGTGGAACGAGATAAACAAAAGAAAAGGGAGAGGGATACACATGTCAAAAAAGGCAAGAAAAATGGAAAAGGAGAGAGAGAGAGAAAAGAAAAGGGAAGTTACCGGAAGCAAGTGAATGGAAGGAACAAATAGAAGGGTATCAAATCTGTAGACAAAAAAGAAGAAGAAGAAAAGTTAGGTCGGGTGGTTTTCCGTTTTGGAAAATATAAGTATTATACAAAGAATTCGCAAGACTGAAGTAGCACAGAATGACACCACAACACAAGCGGAGACAAAAACAATGGAAGGAAGGAATGTTCAATGTTTGTTGTGATGGGGATCTCAATCTGGGGTAAGGAAGAAGAGGGAAAAAGCGAAACAAATATGGGATATTAATAGCAGAATCCGATCAACCCCATATGTTTTAAGCGGAGTATCTTGGGATTGGGGCTTCAAAGTAGCATCCAGCTGGTGCTTGTAAACTTCAAATGATGTGTAATTGTGTAGTGTAGTGTAGTGTAGACCTGCGGATACCACCATAGATGACAACAATACTACATCTACGATTTGATAGTGGGGAGGAGAGACAAAGCCATGATTCTCGAAGAAAAGCGAAGACACACAACATACCTTGATCTAATGTTGCGTTGACCCGGTATCAGTGTTTTTGCACGATGTCAAGTCAAGACTGATAATGTCGTGGAAATTTCCTTTCCACGAGTGTTGCAGTCCGAGAATTAAGGAGGGCTAAAAAAAAATTGAGGAAAAGAGAAGGAGAACCCAACAAATAAACCCTATAAAAGGAAGGGTGCAGCGGAGAATCAACCCAAGAACTGCCTAGGAATCGACAACCACAGTTCGGATCTCTTGATCACACTCTCTCCACGACTCCAGTGGAAATTGCGGAGAAACTGCAGCGAATGAATAGATTGCCGATCGGGAAATAGGAGTCCTAAATGCGCGAAACAATTTGGTAAATAACAGAAGAGGAAACTAGCCCTAAACCAAAAGACAAGTCGAAATGGGGATGATTGAGTAACAGGAAAGGGAGGGCTTGAAAAATAAAAGAGTTTTTCCAAGATTAAGAATGACAATTTAGGGTCATAACTGTTATGTCTCAGTCCCCGAGTCGCGTGTTCATTCATACATTTTTTAGTCCTGTTTAGTCTTATAGTCTAGTCTCTATTTCTATATTCGGTGCTATCTATGATAAAGAGAATGGATTTATTGCCGAGATATACATCGATAAGTGGTGAATAAAGAAATAGAAGGAGAGAGGAGACATCCTGAGCGTAAAATATCTCTCTCTCATTGGGTCTTGTAATACTTTTTCCTTTTTTCTTTCCCTTTCCCTACCATAGTAGCAAGTCGCTTACAGCTAAGACGCGATCCACGAACTTTTCCCAAAGTGTGGCTGGTTATCTCTAGACTTATCCACTGTCCAACCAGAATCGTTCCATGGGAAAGCAACGAAAAGCCAAAGGGGACGGTAGCATTGACTGTTTGCAACCTTGACCCGTCCAAGGCGATGCCGAATGCGGGGAGGCAAATTGAGTTTCCGCTGGTACAGTAGTCGTAGCGTAGTATTGGTGGGTCTTGATGAAACCGTACAGTTAGTAGCAGTAAAGCTCTCCCTACAGAAATGGAAAAAAAGAAATGGCAATTCATTATATCATATCAGTGTTGAGCAGAAGGAATAGTCAGTACAATGATTGAATAAGCTCATCTACCTAGTGTCTTCTTGCAGAACAATCCCTACTAATACATGCACAATCTATAGTACCTGTACTACTAATTTATTTTTTATATGGTACAGATGGTACTGGTCTGTAATATACACAGAGGTGGATGCAGATCTTGTCTGCAATGCCCTACATAAACACTCCCTGTATGGTAATTTAACTGTATGGTTGCAATCGGTATGAAGACGGTATGTATTGGTACCCTTAGCGGAACTAGTATATAACACATTGCTATATCTACCTCATGACTAATCAACCCCCTACCAATCATATTACTGACTTAGCCACTCTATACTCCAGAACAGGTTGTATTCACTACACCAGGGGATTGCATTGATGGATGTATGAATCGCATTCATCTTTTATTTTCCCTCTTCTTATTCCTAAGGGGAAAAAGTACCTGGTGATACATCACAATGGGAAGAACCCCTCTTCCTTCCCATGGAATCTAGTTCCTAATATTAATCTCTTGTCACGCCCCATCAGGCCATAGACGTCACATCCCCCTCGTTCCTGTCGATGTCACATTCTCATGTAGTGGGACTTTTTCCCCCATGGGAGGCAACCTCAAGAGACAATAGACGCCTCGTGGAGCCACTGCATGTAGATCTCCTTCACACGTTTTCTGGATGACATTCCCGTTCCATTTGCGTGTGTCTGTCGGCCGTGATGGATGTTACTATCTGTCCATGATGTAGCCTTTCACATTCTGTCTTTAATTCGAAAAATCTTCATTTACTCCCTATTCATATACATAATTTTCCCCTCTTTCCTTCGGTCCTCCTCTTATTCTTGTGGATGATCTATTGTTTTCTTGTCAGCAACTGCGAAGACATTTCTTGCTCTCTGCATCATCGTCACCAACAAACGGATGCTCCTCACCATGCCTGGCAAAACAGCTACCCCACCACGTATAACAAAATTTACCAACTGCCGGATTGTTCACGGTAACCAACTCGTCGAGCAAGATGTCTGGGTTGACTCTCTATCTGGAAAGATTCTTCGCGATCAGGAGGCCTTTTATGAATTGCACATGTCTCCCGATGAGGTCATCGATCTGGGTGGCCGAATCCTTGCTCCAGGACTTATCGATGTGCAGTTAAACGGTGCCCAAGGCTTTGATTTTTCTGTTCCCAAAGCTTCAAAAGAGGAATATGATGAAGGGTTGCGCATGGTCAATAAGGGCCTCGCCAAAACCGGTGTGACATCATATCTCCCAACCGTCGTTAGTTCAACGCCAGAGGTTTACTGGAAAGTATGTCCGACCTTTTTTTTTTTTTACTTTGAAGTTGTTGGCTCCTTGCTGCCCTTCGATACAGGATATATGCAAATATAAATATTAATATCAAAGCTTCTAACATATTCTTTAGGTCCTCCCATCTTTAGGTCCTTCTGGAGCCAAGCATCGCGCAGAAGATGGTGCAGAGTCGCTGGGTGCCCATGTGGAGGGTCCCTTTATCAGCCCCGGCCGCAATGGCATCCACAAAACTGATGTTTTGCGTGCCGCGAAGAATTTTGAAGATGTTGTTAGCTGCTATGGCAAGGAAAACATGTTCGGGCCGTCGAAAACAGTAAAAATGATCACAGCTGCCCCCGAAGTGGGCAGCATGGTCAACAATATTCCAAACCTGACCGCCCAAGATATTATCTATTCAATTGGACATTCAGATGCAACATATGAGCAAGCTATGAGCGCCACCAAACAAGGCGCGACCATGATTACCCATCTTTTCAATGCTATGCGGCCCTTTTACCATCGCAACCCTGGCGTATTTGGTCTTCTGGGCCAAAATGAGCTCCGCCGACCTTTCTATGGTGTCATCGCCGATGGCATCCATCTCCATCCCACCTCAATTCGAATTGCGTACAACGCCCATCCAAACGGTCTCATTCTCGTGACTGACGCCATGAAGTTGTGCGGTCTCCCGGATGGTGTCTACGATTGGACCAACGGGGAGCGCATTGTCAAAACTGGAGCTCGGTTGACGCTTGAGGGGTCAGATAAGATTGCAGGCAGCTCCGCCACCCTCATCGAATGTGTGAACAACTTCCGCCGATGGTCCGGTGCGTCGACCGCGGAGGCCCTGAATGCGGTTACTGCCACACCCGCACGTCTCTTGGGACTTGAAGGTGTCAAGGGAACATTGGACTGTGATGCAGATGCAGATCTGGTCGTCCTAACTGACGCACCAGATCCTTATTCTGGGCCTACCTTGACGATTGATCAAGTCTGGAAGCGCGGCGTCAAGATCTATGATGCTGAGAAGGAAGCTGCCAACAGTGAGGCTTAACGCCTTCAGAGTGCTATACACATGCTATACTATCCCGGTTTGTGGTTGTGCTATCTCTTTTTAATTGCCCGTTAGATTACCTTACTTATCCTATCCTTCTCCTATAGCTACCTCCTATTCTTGAGTGTCTCTTTGTTTTGTGTATCAAACAGCGTGATTTGTCTTTTTGCCGATGTCGTTCATTACTTTCATTTATACCTCGTAGCTGTTATTCTTGTATTCTGGAGAGCAATTCACGATAGAATTAAGACTATAGAATCCTTCATACAGATTAGACCAAAAATATTAAGATTGGGGGAAAACCGTTGCCCGCGATGACTACTTTATCCTGTGCATCTGTCTTTCTACTTCGACCATGCTCTTTCTACCAATTAAGCGATTATGTGGACGGACACCTGGTTTGAAATCTTGGAATAATTTCTATAGAGCCCGATGGCGCTACGTACAGGCGCTAAAACTGTAATCGCTCAAAATCATAGGAATAAGTACAGGAATACAAGATATGGGATAGGTAATACAATAGCCCTATCCACTGCCAAGAGTGCAACACGTAGCGATGAAGAACTCCCACCTCGTCTTTTTTGCGTTTTTCATGTTTTCAATTCGATGTTGTGGACATAAGTCATGAATCGTACGACATCCGAGTACTTCCAATGCCGCTCGTATATACCCCCTAGGTAGTTGCCTTCGCAAAACAGCGAGGTATCCCGAGTAAGGGACCAAAGACAAGTTTACAGACGGGGTTGCTCACGCTTCCATCCAGCCTCTTCAGCAATCAACTCAGCAGCACGCTCTCCGACGGCCAGTACTGTCAACATTGGGTTGATGCTGGGCATCTCAGGGAAGACACCGGCGTCAGCAATACGGACATTCTTCAGGCCACGGACCTTCAGCTGAGGATCAACGACTGCCAGAGGATCACGATAAACATCACCCATCTTTGTGGTTCCGGCAGGGTGGTAGACAGTGTGGGCCACACGACGACCATATTCGGACAACTCCTCGTCGGTCTGGACCTTGGGACCGGGGGCAACTTCACGCTTGATCCAATCCTTGAAAGGAGCCTGCTGGGCAATCTCACGAGCTGCCTTGAGACCGGCAACTATGGTGGCAGCATCATAACCCTCGGGATCAGTGAAGTAACGGAAATCCAAAGCTGGTTTCACGTTGGGGTCAGCCGAGGTCAGGTAGATACGGCCACGAGAGCGGGGGCGAGGAATGTTGGGAGTCATGCAGAAAGCATTAACAGGAGCGTCGTATCCGAGGCGACTGGTGTTGAGATCGAATGGGATCTGGTAGCAGTGCATCATAAGATCGGCGCTACGGCCATCAGAACCAGCGGCATTAGGAAGCTCGCGACGCAGGAAGATGCCAGCATCAGAGTCCATGGTGGTCTGGTTGGGGGGAACGGGGCGGTTGAGCTCCCACATAATGATACTCTCCGGGTGGTCCAGGAGGTTTTCACCGACACCAGGGATGTCCTTAACCACTTGAATTCCCAAGGAGTTTAGCTGGTTCTGAGGACCCAACCCAGAGAGCAGCATTAGGCGAGGAGTGTCTACAGCACCGGCACACAGGATGGTCTCCTTCTTGGCCCGCAGGGTGTGCTTGGCGCCCGACTGCAAGGTCAAATTGACACCGGTAACGGTGTCTCCTTCAACATTCACGCGAGATACCCAGGCGTTGGTTAGAATAGTCAGGTTGGGGCGCTTCTCCTCACCCCGCAAGATGGGGTGGATATAAGCGACACTGGCACTGCTACGGCGGCCGTCGTCCGGGTTATAAGAAACGTTGAAGAATCCAACACCCTCAGTAAGCTTACCATTCTCGCGGATCTCCTTGTTGAAGTCAGGAATGATGGGGATGTTCATAGCAGAGGAGCAAGCCTCAACCCAATCCTTGCAGAGCTGGTTGCGGTGACGAGCGTGGACAGGTTGAAAGGTATTGCGCAGGTTGTCCACAATGCGGGTGAAGGTCTCAAAGGACCAGCCCTTGCAACCTTGCTGTTCCCACCTCTGGCAGTCATATTCAAACGGACGGAAAGAGATAAGGGTATTGTGGCTAGAGCAACCACCAAGGACTTTAGCGCGCGAATGACGGATATGGCTGTTGCCTGTGGATCAAGAAAGTTAACAAATGAGGCTTCTCCTTTCCAAAGTCTCCTCAGAGCCTTGTGTCTCCGCTCTACACACAAAGACCAAAAAAAAAATAGCGGCGTATAACATACCCATGGGCTGCTCGGTAGTAGGATAGTCGTAGTCCAACTCGCCTCCCAGCAGATTGAGCCACTCTCTCAAATTGAGAACCCTGTCATCGTTGAAGTCGCTGGGACCACCTTCGATGACAAGGATACGCTTGTTGGGCAAGTACTGCGCCAGACGGCTGGCAATGACACAGCCTGCCGTGCCACCTCCAACGATGATATAGTCGTAGCTGTTGACATCACCGGCCGGGAAATCATTCGTGGTAGCCATGTTGAGAAAGGTACAAGAATCCACTTAAAAATACAAGAAGATATAGGTAAGAGGGGAGAGGGTTGAGAGAAGAGGAGGTATGATTTGAGGGAAAAAGAAGAGAAAAAGAGAGGAGATAACTCCGACTTTTAAATTGGAGGAAGGAATTATTCGGTGATGCAGGCCGTCGGCCATCGGCCATCAGACCACCACTTCTTTTTTACTGACAAACTCTTTTTTGTTTTTCCTTTCTCATGATTCCAATCTTTACCTACTTTTGGATCCCTTCGGCGGGTCACCTGGAAAGGAATGAGTTAACCAATGGCGGTGAATGGAAGTGTTGAAAGTGGATCCGCCACTGCAGATTAGATAATAGAGAATTTGCATCGAGAATCGTTGATCAGTATCCATCCATCCATCTTAATTGATGTCCGAGACGATCGAAAATTCAGTATTGAAGCACCCGGCAAATCGGAGAAGTTATGCTAGGTTGAGCCACTACTGCTCTTTCCATCTACTGGAGATAATATCAATCGATAGCAAAGGCATGACTCGCTATGTTACTAGTCGAACGTCCCTTCTATATACGGAGCACAGTTCCATGAAACTTCTCTTCCGCCTCACGACGTCAAACCCCACACGAGGTTTCGCGCTAAATTACGCCACGAACGAATGCACGGGCCAACCGTTAACCCAACAAGGCAGCTCAACGGAGAATATCCACAATTGAATATTGAGATAACACTGCCCTTGGATGATGCGTAAGAATTCCGAAATAGGTAGAAGAATGGCAGTGCTGCCATTTATTCCATGTAATTGGAAACGTTTAATGGTTATTTTTCCTGGTTTGGAAGGTTACCGAGATCCCGGCCGGGGAAGAAATGGAAGAAGGCGAAAAAGCTAACAAAACACAGAAACAAAAAAGTTTTTCTGCTCTTCAGTTTGCCGCCGAAGATCCAGATATAGGTGAGGGGTAGCGAATCATAGCTTTGGCGGTCTGGAGTACGTAAAAGCTTAAGGTCTTCCTCCTGACAACATTTTTTTCCCTGCTCCTCCGTCATTCCGAGAAGATACCATAGTTCGTAGTATGATATAAATTGGCACAACTGGAAGTCTTACATATGAACTCCCCTCCTCCCTTCACCCCCTCTTAGAAAACTAATCTTTTACCAGTTTAATATTGACGCCTATCATGTCGTCCTTTCCTCTCCCTCCGCGCCAACTCTTCTATGACGGCAAAGTTCAGTCTGCCTCGTCCGGCAAGACTTTTCAATCCGTCAACCCTTCTGATGCCACCCCGCTTGCTGAAGTACAAGTTGCCTCCCATTCTGATATTGATGCAGCTATCGCTGCCGCCGATCGAGCATTTACCCACTGGTCACAAACCCCTCCTATTGCTCGCGCACGTATTCTCCAGAAGGCGTCTCTCATACTCCGTGAACGAAATGACGAAATCGCTCGGGTCGAATCTTTAGATTCTGGAAAGGCTTTCACAGAGACCAGTACAGTGGATGTTGTCACGGGTGCCGATGTTTTGGAGTACTATGCGAACCTTGTTGGGGGTGGTGGTTTGAACGGGGAGACCACTCAGCTGAGAGAAGACGCTTGGGTGTTCACTAAAAAGGCTCCCTTGGGAGTCTGCGCAGGAATTGGTGCATGGAATTATCCCATTCAAATGTATGACATCCGATTGGGTATTGCCATCGCAGTTTTACCCGCACCACAGCTTGAATCGTGACTAACTGAAACAGTGCCCTCTGGAAATCTGCCCCTTGCCTTGCTGCTGGAAACACCATGATCTACAAGCCCAGTGAATTCACGCCGCTTCATGCGCAGACTCTGGCAGAGATTTACAAGGAAGCTGGACTTCCTGATGGTGTGTTCAACATTGTTTATGGCGCCGGTGATGTTGGTGCTTACCTGACCTCCCACCCAACAATTGCCAAGGTTTCCTTCACTGGCCAAGTGGCCACTGGAATGAAGGTCGCCGGTTCTGCCGCTGGCCACATGAAATACGTGACCATGGAACTTGGAGGGAAAAGCCCTCTGGTTATCCTCCCTGATGCAGAGCTTGAAAACGCCGTTGATGGAGCTATGATGGCCAACTTCTACAGCACCGGTCAGGTCTGTACCAATGGCACCCGTGTGTTTGTGCCTTCTAGCATGAAGGCAGCTTTTGAAAGCCGCCTGCTCGAAAAGATGCAGTACATTCGCCCCGGCCCCTTGTTCGATGAAGCTACCAACTTCGGCCCCTTGAGCTCCGCCGTCCATCTTGAGAAGGTGATATCATATATCCGTCATGGTATCGAGACGGACAAGGCCACCCTCCTTTACGGCGGGCTCGGCAAGCCTCAAGTTTCAAAGGAGTTAGTGAACGGATTCTGGGTTCGGCCCACAATCTTCACTGATTGCAAGGATGACATGCTTATTGTCAAGGAGGAGATATTTGGTCCCGTAATGTCGATCTTGTACTACGATACCATTGAGGAAGCAGTCCGACGGGCCAACAATACCGAACTTGGTCTGGCGGCAGGTGTCTTTACCAAGGATGTCAACTTGGCCCATCGCGTTATCGACCAACTTCAGGCGGGTATCACATGGGTGAATACCTGGGGTGAAAGCCCAGCTGAAATGGCAGTTGGTGGGTGGAAGAAGAGCGGCCTCGGCGTTGAGAACGGCCGTAGGGGCATTGAAGCTTGGGTGAAGAACAAAAGCACCCTTGTCGACATGAATGGTGCCGTCGCAACTGTATTTGCTAAGCTCTAGGTCAATGACTGGCACAAATGTTCTTAAATGGGTGGGGCCGCCACTTATGTCTATACGTTTCCTGAGCGCTCCGCGGTATATAAATGACTCAAGATATATGAACCTTAAAATGCACAATACACACTTTACGACATGAATAAAATGAAATCAACCACGTAATTCCATGCAAACACAGTCTAATCTCATTATTGTCTAATCTATCTTTTATGAAAAAGTTCGTTAGGTAGGGATAGAAACACCAAGCCGTCTATGAATATTGGTTAAAAAAAAAAGTACCTGGTATGTCCATCCAGGCTATCAAATCAAAAAATGTACCTTACTCCAGAACAAATGAAACAAAATAAAGCGCTTTATCGGCAAATTTACTTGTAGCCCAGATACCTTGTCGATGGCAACGTACCAACTCAGAACGCTTTCACCTAGCCATCAGTGTACGTCTTATAATATCTTTGTCGCTGAGTTTGATCAGTGCGAGATGACTCTAGTGCCCATGCGGTCAAACATCAGATCCCCCTTCAAGGTCGAGTCGAGTCCACTGATGGCTGAATCGACCATTCGGGAAGACATGCTATCAGGCGTCAGTTCCTCGTCATCTAACGTCTGGTTGAGCTGAGTATTGATTCTCAGATCCTTGGGGACCCTTGGCGGTGTCGACGCTGGGGTGGGTTGCTGATTCGTTTTGCTCGCCCCTATAGGAGCAGGTACATAGGTCCTCGGCCGGTAAACAAGAGGCGGCCCTTGAGTACGCGCATCAGTACCGGATTTTTCAATCGCCTCAAAATATCGGACTGTCTTGACTTTGAGTTCCAGAGTCGCATCACGATCACATACGATCAGCGGATGTTGGTGCAACTGGAGGGCTGAAAGTGTCCACATATGATTGACACCACCTTCGAGGCCCTTCTCCACTGCCAGTGCCTTGTGGGCGCCAGTAGCCACAATAACGACCTCCCGAGCTTCCATGATGGTTTGGATACCGACGGTCAAGGACATTCGGGGTACCTTGTTCACATCTCCACCAAAGAACCTGGAGTTTGCCAAGATTGTGTCATAAGCCAGGGTCTTAACTCGAGTGCGACTGCTGAGTGACGATCCTGGCTCGTTGAATGCGATGTGTCCGTCTGGGCCAACACCACCCAGGAAGAGCTCGATACCGCCGTAGCGAGCGATCTTCGCCTCAAAAGACGCGCATTCAGCAGCGAGATCTGAAGCGTTCCCATCAAGAATATTGATATTCTGAGGCGAGATGTCAACATGAGAGAAGAAATGTTTATACATGAAGCTGTGGTATGATTGAGGGTGGTCGCGAGGTAACCCAACATATTCATCCTGCAGCAATTAGCACACGACTTGATGTCATTGATAGAGGGTGTGGTTTCAGCAAATATCGGAAGCCTACCATATTGAAGGTCACAACATTCTTGAAGGAGATGTCTCCTGCTCTGTGACGTTGCACGAGGGTCTTGTAGATTACTTCGGGACTACTCCCCGTCGGAAGACCAAGAACAAATGGCTGATCTTGTGTCGGCTTAAAGGCCTTGATGCGACCTATGAGAGCGTAAAGTCAGAAAGAGCCCAAGCCATCATGGATGCCAACTGAGGCAACGACATACTGATGATATAGTCGGCGATGTACTCTGAAGCCTCCAAGGCGGTTTCTCTGATGATCACTCTCCTGAACACAGAAGGGACATGGTTAGCTTGGGGCCTAGTTCAACCCAGCCTAAGGAAAGACAGATAGTGCCATACATGATGAACTAGGCTACGTCACCGATAACGCAGTGGGGCAGAGACGAGAGTCTTCGAATAAACCTGGGGCTTTTCTTTCCCGAAATATGAAGGATATATATTCCAGGCAATCAGAGATGTTTGGTATAGGGAAAGGATTCAAAGATATCTTGGAGAAGGGAGAAATATGAAGAGCACGAGAAGAAGGGGACTGTGGACAAAGAGGCAAGTAAGTACTAATATGGGAGAAAGTCGAGGTGGCCATCTGCCCCATCCACCAATGGACCTGTTACAGTTACCTGGCAGGCCCTGGGATCGGCTGTGGAGTGTTACGGCATGATACTGCCTTTACCACCGTCTTATCACAATCTGATTTTTATTCCTCTCCCCCGGCCATGAGGAATGAATGTCACTTGACCCGAATGGAGGCCCGTGCCGGAAAGAGTAGTAACAATCCATATCCATACAGTCTCTACCAAGACGCGATAAACAAGATATACAACGGGGTATGCCCCATGGAGTTCAGTTCCCAACTCTTCGCCTTCCTGTATGTTCCAGTTCAATACCATTGTTGCCGAGGAAAGAGTAGCATCGTTGCAGTGGACTGATGACGCATACACTTCCCACTGGTTATCCAATCAACCAGTCGTGTCCGCGTCAGGAAATGAACAACCTTTGTCATGGATTGTACCCTAGCTACCTAGGAAACAGTGAAGATGACAAGTCCATCCTTCACTTCAACGTAATGTTGCACGAGGGGGTGGCATAAAACAAATGTCAACTGGAGCTGCACTGGGGCACTAAGCCTATAATGGAATGGCAAATCACAGTTTGAATTGCTTGACAGTGCCGTTGCATTCGGTAGGATCGGGAAACCGGGGAAGGGATCGGAACCCCCATGCAACCCTCTCTTATCTGCCGTGGCGTCGTATCGATTGATGGGACTCTCGGCAGGTAGGCGGGAATTTTTTGTAATCTGATGTCAATACACGTATTGACTAGTACGTAAAGTGGTTATAATAGTTTTGTATGGTACGACAAGAAATAATGGTATCACACAAGAACGAAAATTTACACGTGATCTGACCAGGTGACCCCCCGGCTTTCCGATGCCCTCGACAGAATTCGGGTTCCAATACTGCCAAGGATATTTCAACCTAGGGAATATTGCTTCTATTGTACCAGTGTGAAGGGGGAAAAAAAATTTTTCGCGGAGTATCATTGTGGTTACTGCACCGACACCTCTTTTCCTAGAACAAATGTCCAAGAAAGTTTTACCCATTCCAGTACTCGAGACCACTTCAACTACTCCGTACTACTAACTAACTATACTATTCTTGACCTGAAATCTTTCTTCTCCTCGCCCCCACACTCTCCATGCAATATCATTCGTTACGCACTGACCACCACCCGTTGAAGCTCCTGCTCATAGCTTGCAGCCTTGCAAAGTGACCCGTCCAGTCATTTGCCCCTGGTCATGCTCGGATGAATCCTAACTACCCTATTCCTAAGTTGATCTGTAGTATCCAACTGCCGGTTTTAGCCCTTGCCGTATTCTCCGACATCGTTTGCGGCGCGTCCCAACCTAATCCTTTGCCCACCCGATATCGACCTTGGAAACCTGATGGTCACTGTGTGGGCCAGATCACTCTTGCCCATTTCATTGTGTTAGATTTTAAGCTGGCATTCCTTATTCAGGGCCCTCATGGCCCCAAGAGAGGATATGCTGCCCCCTGGCTGGGATGATCTAGACAGGTATGCAGCAATTCTGTCAGGCACGCGGTTCTCCATCGTGGACTGTGCACCACCGCTTGCGGAGAGGTCACGGCCGATTGCAGCTATTCACCTTTTGCCTTTCCCAATCTGTCCATTGTTCCATTTCATCTCATTTCACCTTTCTCCTTTTCTTTCCTTTTTCCCACTTTTGGTTACCGGATTTCTGATCCTTATCCGCTACATTGATTTTATTTTCCTTTTACCGGAAGAATGATCCTCGCTAACGATTTGAGTACTATGGCTTTCCTGACAGGCAGATGGGGCAGCTCTTTATGATGGGCTTTGATGGAACGTCCGTTGATCCTCAAATTCGCTCTCTCATTGAGAATTATCACTTGGGCTCAATCCTACTGACTGCCAAGAACTTGAAATGTATCTCTGCCTTCCTCTCTCACTGTTGATCCTACTCTCGTATCTATCTTACCTTCCTACGGCCGCATCACATGTACGATAACCACTAATTTACTTTCTAGCTGCAGAAGATGCGACGCGATTGGTGCTCGAGCTCCAAACAATCGCTCGGGATGCCGGTCATCCAGTGCCATTGCTCATCGCCTTGGACCAGGAAAATGGAGGTGTGAATAGTCTCTACGATGAGATATACGTCCGACAATTTCCTAGCGCAATGGGCATCGCTGCGACAGGCTCGAAAGCTCTCGCCCATGATGTCGCTGTTGCAACTGCCCAAGAACTGAAAGCTGTAGGAGTCAACTGGATTCTCGGCCCCGTGTTAGATGTCTTGACCAACGTACGAAGCCAACCCTTGGGAGTTCGTACCACGGGCGATGACCCCCAAGAGGTATCGCAATACGGAGTGGAATTCATGAAGGGCTATAAGGAAGCAGGGTTGGTGACATGCGGCAAACATTTCCCATCATATGGTAACCTTGAATTTCTTGGATCCCAGTCAGACGTCCCTATTATCACCGAGTCGCTAGAACAACTCAGCTTGAGCGCACTAGTTCCATTTCGAAATGCCATACTCCATGGAATTGATTCTATGATGGTGGGAGGTGTTTCTATGTCGTCTGCTGGGTTCCACGTGATGCATGCCTGCCTGAGTGAGCAAGTTGTCGATGATCTGTTGCGCAAGAAGATGAAATTCGACGGTGTGGTGGTTTCAGAATGCCTGGAGATGGAAGCCCTCACTCATAATATCGGGGTGGGTGGTGGGACAGTCATGGCAAAGAAGGCGGGGTGCGATATCATTCTTCTCTGCAGGTCATTCCCGGTGCAACAGGAGGCGATCACTGGATTAAAGCTTGGTGTGGAGAACGGCATTATTGGCAGAGCTCGTATAGAACAGTCATTACGCAGAGTTTTGAGCTTGAAGGCGAAATGCACCTCCTGGGAACAAGCTCTCAATCCTCCGGGTCTTTCCTCACTCACTCAGATGCAACCTTCCCATACCACTCTTTCCACTAGAGCGTACAACAGCTCTATAACTGTCGTTCGAGATAAGAAAGCTCTTCTACCCCTGTCCAACATTCTTGAGCCCAGTGAGGAATTGTTGCTTCTGACCCCATTGGTCAAGCCATTACCCGCTTCTGCAGTGTCTCGCTCAGTCACCGAACACCTGAATTTATCTATCGAGCCCATGACATGGGACCGGACTTCATCTGTGTTGAGTGGTGAAAGTGTCTTCAAGGAGCTAGGGAGGTCACTATCACGGCAACGAAATGGGCGTGTTTTACATACCTCCTACACAGCCAATGGCGTCCGCCCGATCCACGAAAACTTGATAGACCGGGCCAGTGCGGTCATCGTAGTCACTGCAGATGCTAACAGGAACCAATACCAATATGGCTTTACCAAACACGTATCTATGATTTGTCGGTCGCAGTTCACGCCGTCCGGCGAATCCCGCGAGAAGCCCGTGGTTGTTATAGCTGCCAGTTCACCATACGATTTCGCAATGGATCCCTCCATCGGGACTTATATTTGCACTTATGATTTTACGGAGACAGCTCTAGAGGCACTGGTTAAGATTCTTTACGGGGAGATAATCCCTATGGGCTCATTGCCCGGATCCATCAATCGCAGCCAGAAGCTTCATCAAGCAAGACAACACTGGCTGGTGGAGAATTGGAACGAAGAACGGGACTCACATGCTCTGGACTCCCTCTTAGATACGGTGAGAGAGGACTGCACCCAGGCGCAACGCTCAGAGCTGCTGGGTGTGACGTCTTGCAGCTTCCTTCTGCGAAGAGAGGAAATTGATGAAGCTCATTTTGTTGTACGAAACAGCAGCACCCAAGCCCTGTACGGTTTTTGTTCGACATACTTCTTTCGGTCCACAGGCACCGGCGTCATTGGGGCCTTGATTGTCGACCCCGCAAGGCGGAAGCTATCGATTGGGGCTTCCCTTCACAATCGCGCTATTCGAACACTCCTCCAGCGAAAGAGTGTCAAGAGGTTTCAGCTCGGCTCTCGCTTGCCCGGGATATACCTAGGTATTCCGTCTGCAAATCCTGTTGAGAGGAAGAGGCTGCGGCAATGGTTTGCAAATCTAGGCTGGAACACAGCCCTCTCGCGGCCCGTTTGTAGTGTGGTGTTGCGTAACTTGTCATCTTGGAAGCCGCCAAATGGACTCATCCAAGGATTGCAGAATGCGGATGTGATCTACGACCTCGTTTATGGATGGGACTATGCGGACACAATCCTTGATCATATCAAGACCAACTCCAGACAAGGTGTCATAGATATCTATAAGGTGGCCCTTGGAGGAGCACCTTATTGTGGTATTATCAGGGCTACGCGGCCTGGTGATGGGGCAATCCTAGGCAGCGTGGTCATTTACAACGGACGGGCTACCTTGGCGGAGCATATGCCTGCCTTGAAAGCCATGCATTCGTCCACGGGGGGCATTTCTTCCCCAGTTATATCACCCTCCGTGGGTGAGTATGCCACAGTAATGCAGGGCCTGATCTTCATGGGAATCAAGCAACACCGTAAACAGGGTGCTGATGCCGTCATTATGGATTGTGTTAGTACACCGCCTCTTTTGAACCGTTTGGTAGTCTCTATACTGACACTTGTAAAACAGGTTGATGGTGACAGTAATTTTGACAGTCTATCCGGAATAATGGGCTTTAGTACGCTACACAGCTTTGAGGAAGTGAACTGTGACGCTGCGACTTGGACAATGATGACAACTTAGAAGATTGCCCCTCACCCCCTTTTTTCTCATATCCTTCGCTGTCTTCCCTTTCTTTCTTCCTTTTTATTTATCTATTATTTTTTTCTCAAACATCCACTTCTTATCTGGGCAGTTTGGGCAGTTGGGCAGTTCGAGGCCACATGATATCCACTATGTACTGGTTTCTGTTACTAGAAGCTTTCCTAGGTTTCCACCATTCTGTAGATTTTGGAACCCATTTCTTTTTAGTATATGTTTATCTAATTAACCCTATATATTTTTGAAGATCCCCTGCTCTCCGGAAATTTGTTTCAGTGCTTGAAGGATGGTACGATGGACCCTCATATACGAGCACATATCCAATGAATGTTTCAAGCTCCGTCTTTGAGATTTAGACAGTTCAAGGGATACAAGGGAATTTCGCGGATGATAAGTTAGGTGGGTGCCTAGGGAGCGAAGCAGATCGGATTTCGGATGATCCACGCGCTGTCTGGTATTGGCGCAGGAACACGAATGCGGGCCTTGATTAGCAGATGGAGAGCGAGTTTGGTAGAAGGCCTTTTTCTCCTAACTTTCTTTCCCTTTCTTTTTTCTCCCTATTTTTATTAATAAAAAAAAATAAGAAAAAGGAGAAGGAACAGGGAAAAGTTTCTCTTAGCAAAATTATTCCTGATAACTCAGAATTTAACCTCGGAAGTAAAAGCCGCTAAGATCCGACCTTGCAAGATGCACCAATTGCTGAATGTCTGGAGCCGAGTTGACCGATTGACAGCTGTTCCTTGTGCGATGATCCTCCAGCTGATAGCGACAGATACTGGAAACCTCTTTACCTAATTTTCACCGGGCTACTCCGTACTGTGGACGTTATCAACTGATGAAATGTACGGAGTAGTACATGTAGATATGGCATCAGGCATGATGAGTAACGGCCATGTTTCATGGAAACTCCACAGGTGAAGCAGATGAAGTTTCACCGCCGTTCAGAGTACAATTTACGACAATCGTTATTACTACTTCCATTGACGAGGTCGTTTTGTCCTAAAACGATGCGCGAGAGCTTCTGTCATTGTTTTCAGGTCTCGGAGCCTAATTTGAGTCCGTTCAAGCCGACTGGTGCGAGTCTAGCCCATGGACATACTTTCTACCGAGCCACTAAATTCTACAGTGGGTTAGTTTAATTTAGGTGATGCGGAGTCAGGTCACTGTCCAGTGTCCGGTGGTCAAGGCAAGCCGTAGGCATGGACCGTTTGCGGATTTGCGACAGTACGGGACAAGTGGGCCACACTACTCACTAGTACGTAGTGTTATTTTCTTTTTCCTCTTCTTTGGTTCTCTTAGAAATCAAAAGTAGAGAAGAATATCTAATGATAGTAATTTTTATTCTACACTTTTTCCTTTATTTCTTTGAGACGAAGAAATTAAGAAACGAATGCAGAAAAATGGCGAAGAAAGTAGGGGGTCCTGAACATTATTTTGTTTATTTCATGAATTATTATTTTCTTTCATTCCAATGCCATCATAACGAGGGTCCTACCTCGGACTTCGTCAATGGCCCAATACAGCAATTGAATCAATACAGGATATTCAGGAACCAGATTTCTGTGCTGAAAGAGCGACCGAGATGACGACACAGCACGTTATACCCAATTTCTTGTAATCTTGTCAGCAAGGATGGATCCTCTTGCATAAAACTAATATTATCAAAGGACTCACTTCCAGTGCCCTGAGTTCCTACTAGTAATAGATGAGGATAGATAGAAACCGTGCAATACAGTTTTCAGTATAATACAGCGTTGCTGGGTATGCAAGCCCATACTACGTATCATTGGCAGTTATCAAAAAGTATGACCCCTCCTTTCCCACATCAGTGGTGCTGCCTGTATCCATTCAGGGTACTTCATAGGACGCTAAGGACCTAGGAATCCGTCATCCCAACGGTGCGTTATTTACCGGTTGCCAAGGATCTCAAACGAGGACGTAGTCGATCCAGAGCCTTGATTTACCGTACAGTCCTTAGGAAATGATTCCTCGTTGAGGTGCGCCACTCGATCCAACGTTCATACCAATTTGCCACTGAAATCCGGACTTGGCGTGGGATACAGGATGTGGTTTGAGGCCGACTGTTTCGCTTGCCTCAGACTCCACTAGAAAGCCAGCTCTTCTGATACAGGGGTCCAAAAGTATGTGACCACCTATGCTCAAAGGTTGCCCTATCTGCCTGGTGTGGGCTGGTAGGTACCATAAGTACAAGAGATCATATAGTACCTTTGGACCTCCACTAGAGTATCTTGGTCAATCCTTATCACCATCCTAGTCGGGCACGTCTGCACATGTATAAACGTCATACTATTTAGTAGCCCAGGTGAATAGTCTTTATATATTCTAGAAAACTTGAAGCGAAAGGAAACTCCAATAGGTCGCCACTTTGTGCCACGAATTCATAGTCAATCTCCACTCTGAGATGCTTGATAAACCCATGCAGCTCGTTGGTTTTACCAAGAAATTCTGTGGCAAGAAAGGGAGGTCACATGGCTATAGTTATAGTGAACTTTCAGTAGGACAGGAGGGGTTCTAGAAAAATGCTAGAATGGGTAAACTTTCTGGTGATCCTGAACATATGATGGTAATGTAGGAGGGAATTAATCATGTACAAAGCCCTGCCGTTTTCAGACCACTAGAGCCCACACACGAGGTTTATTGCCAAGAAAAGACAGGGCTCAGATAGCGTTATTCCCCTAACTGTACGTACTTCCGAGTCGATATAAAAGCCGTAAGAAAAGCAAGAATGAGAACGGGGCAAAGGTGGTAGCTACTAATAGTATGGACGACGCCGATGGATATCCTCTAAACCTCTACTACTTGCTTCTACTAGCACAACCTGCTACTAGTACTGAATCGAACTGCGCTCACTCGCAAATCAGCTTCGGCCATGAGTGGTCCCTGGTTCACGAAGGCGGCCATGGCCGAACTAAGGGCGCGGCTGATCCGGCCTCGTCGGCTTGGTCTGAGACATACATCTTTAGTCTCGCCCAATCACAGCGTCAGCCTACCGATTTGGCCCCCATCGTGGACGGCTGTAGGTCAGAAAGACTTGGGAAAGGGAATACTAAAAATGAGGGTGCTAACTGTTTTTGGTCTCGTGTGTTAAACCCTGGAAGCGACCCTGATGTTCAACAGTCTGATAGGGTAGTTAGAGTGTACATGATGGAGACTAACATGTGCGTGCAATAGAATATCATTAATGCAGTGGCTTTTTCTCTTAGTACCCGGTCTTAAGATCTCATGGCCAGCTCCGAACATACAGCTAGTCGATAGATACCAATTAACTAGGGTTGGAGCTAATGTCTAAGCTACAGTAGTGTGGTGAGACCAGAGCCTGCGGCCCTGCGCTCCCCAGCCATTCCACTGACGGGGAGATCTTAACATGTGGGTATAACCACGGAGTTCTCGGATGACTAAATATGTTAACAGGCTGGCATTCCTTGTTGCTCTGTGTGAAGCTAAGAAGCTTTCAGGTTCCCCTAAGTCAAAACTCTGCACCTACTATTCCCGCATCCAATAGATGCGAGCCACCAAGTTGAGTAATTACCAAGTATGGAGCGGAATTTGAAACACCATTCAAGGTAAGCTTTGGCCATGGGCCAACCGCAATTCTTATACCGTACCACCTCGCCCGAATGTGGTCTTTTTGCAAATGGATACCATTCCGGTATTGCTTCTATGGTAAGATCCCATTCACTGAATAGGTAAGAGTACTAGTTGATAGTCGATCATGCTGGGGTCTCTAACGCTTCCCCACTAAATATTCAGAAAAGGCTGAGACGAGAACTTGAATGGAAGAAGTGGGAAGTTTAAAAAAAAAAAGAAGAAAAGGGTCTCAGCTGCATGTAAGACAGACCAACGTTGATCGATCTCTTCTAAAGTGTGGAATACAACATGGAAACAGCCGGTGATCAGGCGGAGACCAAGCTCTGGCTTATTATTATACTGATTCCCTTTTT
>NW_015378502.1:0-25870 GCF_001204775.2 Aspergillus nomiae NRRL 13137
CTTTTAGTCTCTTTCTTTCTCCTTTTGGTTCATAAAGCCCCCCTTCAGTTCCTGTCTACTCAATTTGTCAAATTAAGCATTTAAATTCCAAACTCGAATCCTTCTTAAGCGGACCCAACTGCAGCGTAAGCTTCCAGCTCTTGTCGCTCGTAGCTATTACTGGAATACTAGTAACTAGTGGTTGTGTATATGAATAATAGATATATATGTATATTATTCATATACTGCTTCCCTATTACACCACAATGTATAGCCTAGTAAGCTCAGCTCTTCAGATACCTTAGAGAGCCAAAGAAACCAGATTTTGTTTGATCTCCTCGCCATAACGGATATCCGGTGCTCGTCATCCCTAGCCGCAGTTGCTATGGCCGCGATCTATACAATTATTCGCCAGCTTAGAAAACATTATCCAAGGTCGATAAGTGCAGAGATGTTCTACCATATGGTGTTTAAAGCCTATATTCAGCTGTGAGCGTACACCACAGTATAACCTATCCTACTCTGCATAGCTCAGGTCTGCACTGCAGTATCTGCACATCTGACACCCAATTCCCTCCAGATCAATAGAGAATATAGAAATGGCACGTGTCTAGCTCAGTGTTACCTGCCGAATTTCTCTATTTTATTCTCACTGCCTAAGATCGGGCTCATATTACCTAGTGTATGCCTTAGTCTACTTTATCAGCATGCTTAGCACTGACATAAAGGCAGAAGTGCTTTCAAACAAACCCCTCTGCGCCAGTTAACAATTGTATAGTAAGCTACTCTTCTCGACACAAGGTGTAACTGAAGAGGAAGGGGAGAGGGGCACCAGCGAATGAGTGAATAAAAGTGAGCACTCAGTAACGACAACCACAAGAATCAGTTGATACTCTTACCAGCCTCTGATTGCACCATTAAAACATTTTTTGATCTCTCCCTAATATGGTAGCCCCCTGGTCCTCCACAGCTGACAAAATTCTGCACCTACATCACTGATAGCGTGCGACTTTCCTCATCTATTTATCCTAACATCGAATAGGAATATACGGGATACGTGCCTGAGAGATTGTCCCTATCTAACTTCTTATAAGGTTCTCCCCAGAGATGATTAGTTTAGAAGGGATATACAAAATATCAAGCCCATACTAATCTCTAAAACTCTGGTGCACGACGACAGCCTTGGGCCTTCCATCCCAGAACTGCAACAAAACTAAGGAGCAGTGGGTACGTTTGGCTCGCATCCTCTAATGCTGCCCCATGGTGAGAGCCATATATAACACACAGTGCTATCAGATGAAAGACACTCAAACTAACAGGATGGTCTAGGTGCAGTGGCTGAGAAAGCCGTAAATGGAATGAATGACACTACTGCAGAGCCTACTTACTCCTATCCACATCGCCCAGCACGGACATCCTTCAATATTACGCGCGAGCTACACATTGCATGCTTACTGAATGATGCTGAGCGGGTCACTGAGTTGCTTGCGATGGGAGCAACTCGCGATGCTGTTAGCCACGCTGGTTACTCTGCACTTGATGTAGCTGACTTGCTGAACCGAGTGAGCGTTGTTAAACGTCTCTTGGCACATGTGAATATCCGAGAGACCGGAATGCTAGAGCTCATGTACGCTATCCGTCAGGGTAGATCGACTGTTGTACGAGCTTTGCTGGAAATGGGTCTAAATGACCAGCTTCAGGACGAGGTATTGTTCCGTGGTGTTTTCCTCATGGCGTGCTATATTGGAACGACCTTTGTCGTTAATGCTCTGGTCAAATATGGCCCAGGCCTTTCTATCTCTCCTTTCGAGGATATGTTTGTTCATGTTGCCATGTTTCTGAACAATACCGAAGTAGCTGATACGATTCGTGATATTGCTGACATTGAACGTCGCAACATGTCGAGAGGCGTCGAGGTGTGTGGTCAAAGATGAAGATCAAATATCTCAGAACCTGGTCAACACTAACTTCGAATCAGGCATATATGCTTTCAAGTCCGTACTTGGAGGCGACTGAGGGCACCAACGAGTTCTTTTCTGATTTCCTGAATGACCCTAACTCATCCGACTTTAACGCTTCTCCTGAGCACGATGAATAGTTGTCAATTAATTCGTGGGTTTAATCAGCTCTTCTTCTGGAGGCGAGATACTGTAGTAAAAGCCTTGTTGAACCTAACTATCATGTGGCCACGTTGTAATTTGGACCGATATGAGGAAATTGGCTGCTGAACGTCTCCCAGGCATTTTCACTGCTGAAGATAGGACTACAGACCTACTGCGCTTAAGCGGTATTTGACAAAATAAACAACATGTACAATTATGGAATACAATATGACTTCAGAGGAAGAGCAAAGTGGACAATCTGGTCATTGGACTCTTCGCCTATGAATTGGAGTCATACTGTACAAAAAGCGAGTCTTTGAAATCCCTTTCTTACAATCTCACCCTGAGATTAAGGGGGAAAAAGAGAGAGAAAGAAAATCAAATCATCCTTATACCCCTATGCAAATCAGGTTCTTGGGATGGTGTTGGCGAAATGATGCATTACTAGTGTCCAGTATTTAATTGGGGTTGCATCGCTCTACCCTAGGATAGCTAGTACGGGCACCATTAAATTACTACCTTGATGAGTTACTAGTAGCTTTTTCAAGATCTGGTGCCTAAGTATATCATGTGCACTTAGCCTGGGAGTTCCGATGAGTTCGAAAATGGAAGCCACTGCCTATAATGCTGGATCGCTATTGTTCTGATGGATATACAGCATTACTGCCAAATCGGGACGCCGACTGAGGACAACGCTTCATGAGTCATTGGTGCCTCGTATTGAAGGCACCATAACGGCCTCAAAGTGGAGACTAAATCGTTACAACGTAACTTCTCTTAGGGGAGATCCCCATTGCCTTGGTAGTATATAACCAATTTAGCCCAGTTTCTACTTGTGCTCTTCTTCCCTTGACGATCTTATAGACCCATTCAAAGATACTCAGTCCATCCCTCGAATTGAAGACGTCCTCATTCTTTTGTCTGTCTGGATATACGGCATCATGACCGACAGCGAAATCTCACCAGATACAATACTATCGGAGCTTTCCACGACTCCATATGCATGCTCATCTGTTGAGCAATTAAGCGGCGGGACCGCCAACTTTGTCTTTCGTGGCACTCTGCTTCAGCCACTTCCAGATGGAACTACAACCGTCGTCGTCAAGCATACAGAGGACTATGTAGCGTCAAATCGCGAATTTAAATTATCTGCCGCACGCTGTGTAACTGTCCCTGCCTTACTACCCGATTATGCGAAGTGAGACGAACAACCCTGGCTGATACTCTAACAACTAGCTCATCGAAAAATCCATTTTGACATCACTGGATAAGCTCCCCAGCTCGAAAATTACGAACGATGAAGACACAACCAGTCAATTCACGGCAAAAACACCCCATATGTACTCATTCAATCCGCTCACCAACACCCAAGTTATGGAGGATCTTCCTGATTCCGTCGATCTAAAATCTTTTTTCGTCTCGCCCAGCTCGGCTCGATCTGTACCCCGTGAATGGGCGGTGTCTCTTGGTCGGGCATTGGGGCACTGGCTGAGTTCTTTTCATTCTTGGGCCAAGGAGCCGGCGCAGACTGATGTGGCCCTGGAGTTAGAGCAAAACCACTTCTTCCGGGATTTGAAGTTCAGCATAAACTATGATAGTTTGGTAAACATGGTCAGCAAGTACCCTGAAATCCTGGAGGGCAGCCGAGGCGTTTTCGAGAAGGTCAGGGATATGGCAAAGAGTGAGTCGGGTAGGAAAGATGGAGAGGGATTCGGAGTGATCCATGGGGATTTCTGGTCGGGGAAGTAAGTGCCACTATGTCTTTCTCGCTCTCTCTATTTATTTTATCCTACCAGGTTAAACAGGAAAAGTGGGTTTACTAATGATATCAGTATCATACTTCCGAAAAATTCACTGGACACAAAGCACTTTAACACTCCCCTATTCATCATCGACTGGGAACTCGCTCAGTGCGGTACTCGGGCTCTTGACCTGGGCCAAATGATGGCCGAGTTGTACGAGCTTAAGCACTACAAAGATGTCGATGCTGGAGTGTGGATCATTCAGGGCATCACAGAAGGGTATCCTGCTTTGAGTGACGAAATGGCGTTCCGGACGTTAATCCACGTAGGGACCCATTTGATCTTCTTCGGCAGTACGGTCCCTGGATGGGGAACAGACGAGCAGATTGCTGATGTTGTGAGGCTTGGGAAGGATCTGATCGTCAAAGCCTGGGAGAAAGATAAGACTTGGTTCAAAGGAATGGTGTGGGAGTGTTTGTTCAAGAAGTAGAGAAATTCTATCGTTTGCTATATCCTGCTGGTAGTACAAATAGGAACACTATGGAGATACAGTTCTTGACCTACGACTTAGCTGTAGGAGGTATATGTCAGTCAAATTATCTCACAGCATGGTCATTACTACATATTTGCCCGCTGGGTTAGTATCCGGTTCCCGATCCGTGAACAGTCGATTTCAATCCGAAATGGTGGCCACTACCAGGTCAAGGCCTAAATTGACCCATTATATCGAGCAGACTCGCAAATGGAGAGACATGCAGGTCGTTCAGCCGGGGACAGCAACGCCGAAACCCAGGGCCCGTTTGACGCGT
Organism: Aspergillus nomiae NRRL 13137; assembly: GCF_001204775.2. Lineage (NCBI taxonomy): Eukaryota > Fungi > Ascomycota > Eurotiomycetes > Eurotiales > Aspergillaceae > Aspergillus > Aspergillus nomiae. The sequence goes on from NW_015378502.1 coordinate 4,633, forward strand.
CAAAAGGCGTGGAAAGATCTTAGATACCAAGCTAAACATGGAATGATATAACTCCCTTGCAATGCTTGGGATATATGCGAGCCCCGATGCTTCGATCAGAATTACCTTGAGCGACAGTCATGAGACTTTGTTGCTAGATGATCCAGTGCCCCAGTGTGGGACAGTTTGTCGGCAGTCGTGTTATTCATCTGTAAGTAAGAAGCTTAAATCAATGTCTGCTATGCACAACGTGATCGATGAAAGAATTGCCGGTTCTCTATTGAGGAAGCTGGCGGCAATCTCGGCTATATTGTTCCGACAGTAGCAGCTTGGATGTGTATATACTCTTCACGGACTAGTTGGAGAGGGAAGACATATAAGTTTGAAAATGCTAATTAGTGATAGGATGGAGAAGAACAAGAATAGCTGGTCCCCGAACTATAAGTTTGAGTCACATATGGAACACCTTAGAGATCGAAGGAGATGGAATATTCGAACAGGGTGATTTGACATTTTGATCGCTTCACAGGCGAAGTGTGCCTTCAATCGTCTACAGTTACGCTATTCATGTATATGCATTACCGGGCACTGTTCTCCAGTTTTTTTTCGTTTTGCTCAGACCACGCAAAGCCAAGAGTCGAATAGTTTCTTTTTGAACATGCTCTGTATGATTTAAAGTGTATGATATATGCTGTAGACCTGTACAAACAAGCGACTTCTCCAATAAAAGCGGGCCACTCATACAGCAGTGTCCATACCGTCTATAATTTCGCTCGGAAAACGCTCCGTATGGATTCGAGGCCTGATGGACCATTATAAATCTGTTGCTCAAGAAGACGGGTGTTGATCTATATAGTGTAAGCATCGGAGTATCTTTGATGGGGAACCTCGCTGTCATTGAGACAGTAACGAAGGAGTCTTACATGTTGGGGGCCCAGCTTATCCACAGAATCTACACCAAGTAATCGCATGCATGTCTTGGTCTCGTCCGCCAGTACTAAGCCTCAGTCAGTCGTTTGTTTCTCGATTATCAGGGTTCCGAAACATACTCTGCAGAGTTCGCTTAACGCCCTCGACACCGCCAGCCCCCAGGCCCCACAGGGCAGGTCGCCCGATTCCCACGGCCTTCGCGCCCAAGCATAGCGCTTTCACAACATCTGTACCGCGTCGGATGCCGCCGTCGACCCAAACGTCCAATCTATCGAATACTTCCGGGCAATATTTTCTGATTTCCATCAACGTATGCACTGCTGGGGGAGCAGTGTCGAGCGCACGACCACCATGATTCGAAAGAATAATGCCTTTGACTTGAGGTGTATGGAGAGAGGCAACATAGGCGTCCTCATGAGTTTGCAGGCCCTTTAGGACAATTGGCAAGTTAGTACGTTCAGCCAACCAAGGCAAAGTTTCTTTCCAGGTCAGTGAGGGATCTGTTCCAGCGAAGAGCTGCTTTCCAACACCGCCAGATGATTGATTGATCCGAGAAGTTTCATCTTCAGCACTATCGGCCACCTTCGCCGCGCTTGGAACTGGCGCTGATGCTCCGACAGCATTTCCCCGCTCGTCATCTTCTCGTTTGCCTGGCACTGGGGCATCCAGAGTCAGAACAATGAATTTGATTTGCTTGAGTTTGTTTATCCGTGCCAGCATCGCTTCGCTCTTCTTGCGATCAATTTGAACATAGATCTGCCATCCAAACACTTGGTCGGGGGCTGCATCTTTTACAATTTGCTCCGGGGTCATAGATGCGTTGTTTGAGATAACCTGCATGGCTCCAAAGCTGCGGCAAGCTTCGGCGATACCTGCCTCACCAGCAGGATGGCCCAATCGAGCCATCGCGGCAGGGGACACATAAATTGGCATTCCTAGCTTATGCCCCAGCAGCGTAGTATCCAGGTCACATTGTGTGCAATCAATGAAAACCCGTGGCCGCAAGAGAATTGAGCGGTAAACTTCGGTGTTGAAATGTTTGGAGATTTTGTCATCAGATGCAGAATAGTAGTAGGCCCACGCCTTCTTGCTCACGTTCTTAGTAGCCACCTGTTCGATGTCATCCATGTTGAGGAGAGACTCCATTGGGGGTGGACCCTCATTCTCCTCGCTTGACGAGGGTACTGGCTCTGCCTGCACTTTTGGAAGTGTATCTGGGTTGACAGTTCCAAGCATCGCTTCTGGCTTCAGGTTTTCTTCTAATATGCCCGGGGGGTGGATGGGGTCGTATTCTTCGGTGGCATCCTTTCCAGCGAGCTTCAGAATGATTTTGGAACCACCGGGGTGCTCGGAGAGGAAGTCGGTGACCTATGACAATATGTTATACTGGATTAGTTTGAGGTGTAACATGTGAAAAATGAAGCTTTAATTCTTGGATAGATTCGTACATCGTACACTTTCCCATATAAAACCACCCAGCAACTGTCTGGAGTATTATGTTTCGCGACTGAACGATTGGTTGCCAATTAGCACATCAGGCTGGCAATAATTCAGGCCGGAGTAGAGGAGAAACAATATACCTTCCGCCGCATCGAACACTTTGGCCATTTCGCGGAACCAAGCACGATTGTGTCTTCAAAATTAGTTCGTGAAATGGAGATGTGGTAAGGGCTGGATAAAGAGATGTACGAGAGGAAGAGTAGCGACAGGGGTAGGAAAAAGAAAGGATGCCCTTCAGTAACGGGACTCCTAAGTCATGTACCCGACCGACCTAGACTTCAGCAACAGACTACTCGTTGTCAACCCCATTCAACGACCGAGCGTGCATAAATAGGCTTCTCGGACTTGACTCCGACCAGGAGCTGTGTGGGGAAGCAAGACCCAGTAGTAAGAGGGGGGAGTGGACGACCACTATGGACTGCGGCCATTGAGATTGCTACATTTGGTAAACTTGATAGCCGACCTTGGGACGGGCCCGCTATTTCTTGCGGATTAGAGAACATCGCACGGTTATTGGTGGATAAATGGTTTCGGAGTTCCAACGAGTTATGACGTTCTATCTTGCGTTCTGGTGAAAACAACATATATTGTCACTCGCGAAAGAGTATATTTGGAAATACCGATATTCAGGTTCTATCTGTAGAGGCACAACGCAACATACCATTAGTAGTAGTAGTAGTAGTAGTCCTAGTAGTTGGGTCCTTCCCTTATCACTTCTGATCAGCTGCTCCCCGCACGTGCATCTACTCTAGGTATAGCTTTATCTGATGTCTCCTCCCCGCGCAAAATCCTTCTCTTTCGGAAGCCAACTTCCATCAGGTTCTTGGAGCAAAAGCTTCAACCTTAACTACTCGAGGCGGACTCAACGTGTCTCCCCAAAGGATCCTCCTAGCTAGTTACATGGCATCGCCATCTTAGATCGAGTCGTTAAGAACACTAAGCGTGCATAAATAGTGCGTCGCGATGTTCGAGGTGCGTCTGCTGACTTGAGTTACGGTGCTCTTTCTTTTACTTCCATGTTGCCCATCATATTCTGTGTTGCACCGTTTTTTTATACTTTATTTATTTATTTATTTTCAAATATGCTCCGGTCTGACTAGTATCAGCGTCGTGCTGCTGATCGATATCGCCTACGGATGCACCGGGCTCGCACGGTTGCGCTAACAACCGATGAGATCGTTGAAGTGCGGGCAGCTCAGCGAACATTTGAGGGAGCCTATGTCCGGACAGCATTATCACAATTTTCGTTTGCCCTCGTTGTGCTCAAGATTTTCACTAGCGAGTTCTACAGTACAGGGGCACTTTTCGCTATCTACGGCACCGGTGTGCTCATTATTGGTCTCTTCCGCCGCCAACAAGGGAATAGGCAATTTTTCTCGGAGGTGGGGGAGGATGGCATCCACCGACACAAATTTCGAACGAGCGGAAATGCGGTGGTCGTACTGACGGCTCTGAGTGTTGCCGCATACGCTACACTGATTGCTCTCACTCTCAGGCTGGATAAGTAGGCGGGGTATCAAAGGCTCAAAGGAGTGATAAAAGCCCAACAGGTTCATTATATTCCGTATCTTGGGCAATGTGATGACAACCTGCGTAACTGCCAAGCGCCAAGAATCCCGCGGAATGCAGTTGTCCTTCTACCCCTTTGTTTGATTAGTATCCGCTACTGTGTGAATTTTCAAGGTGAAGAGGAACAAGCCTTGCGGAAATCATCAGACCGCTCTGCTGATAGCGACGATGCCAAGTGCCAAGCTTATATGCGACAGAGGCTGCGTATATCACAGAGAGCAGCCCAGCGGATGCCTTCAACAATGTAACACAAGACACAAGACGTTCTATATGCTTAGGTTGCTATGATAATCCATGTTGACATGCAACGTTGGTCATGGTGGATTTGGCGGCTTCGACAGTCAGCTGCAAGGAGAGACACATTGACCGAAGGGGCTTCACGCAGGAAAGTGTTAAGAGGTGCTGGCAAAGACCACGGTTGCGGCCTACAGTACTAGTTAAACAAGGTGATAGAGGCTCCTCTATGTTTCTGGCCCACTACAGAGGTTCAGACACAGTGCGAATCAGTTGATCCAAAGTGGATCAGCACGATTAGTGGGCCGATCCTTCTCTTCATGTTGATGGTACTGTGTAGTAAAGTCCCTTTTATACCCTTACCTAGGCCAAGCATTTCGGTTTTTCCGTGTTTCCATGAACCATTGGAGCCAAGATAAATTGACTTTAATTTCATGTACGCGGTAGGTGAAGATCTAACAACCTTACTGGTAAGAAAGTGGAAGGGAGGGGGGGAATATTTATCTCGGCCATGTCGGGAGGGAAAATGATTACTTATAACCAGCGTGGCCGTTACATTTACATGGTGGACAACTTCCTGACATCATGTTTCCATAGATCAACACGTCGGAGATCCACCACTTTGTATGTCCGTCCTGACAACCCACCAGTGACTTCATAGATTGTAAGCTGGAATCATATATATGCTGATTGAACTGTCTGCCCCTAAGGTAGCTCCCTTATTCACTTCATGTTATTACAATTTTTCTCTTCCATATTATTCATTGATTAAATAAGGAGTCTTACAGTATACTGATCTATAACCGTCTCTTTGTCTCCTAGATTGCTGATTGAGCGGCGTAGGTAAAAGTGGAAAAAGAAAAGGTCATAGCCATTTCTGAATTATTTTGTTATCTCTTAGACCAGTACTCTGGTTTCTTGGCCCAGGTTGGTTTCTTTTTCTTTTTCTCTCCTTTTCCCCCCTCCTTTGGGGCGGCTTTTCTTTGGTCACCAACAAAGGTGTTGAGTTTGAAGCCAAACAGTGACGTTTAGTGCTGCTCTTGACTCATCCGCCCACCGGCAGCTCCGCTCCTAATTTTTTTTCAACCGTCGACGCCCCTCACCCTCGAACTTCTCTCCAATTCTAAACAGGAGATTGGTTGATTCAAAGAATCATTTACATCTGTCTTGGACTTCAACCTGTACCCTGAGGGTGAAGACCCGGACTTACCACAACTGTTCCCGATCGCGATAACTCCAACCTATTGCTCGAAAATTGGCTGCATCCCCTGCGCCACTGGCGGGGATGTCTCAACAACACACCAATATTGCACGCTCAGCGATCATGACAAGCGCGTCAACGCCTGATTCTCCGAAAACCCGTGTACCAGATAGTCCCGACGGAGTCTCGTTAAATGGAAGTTCTAGGCCCGGAATCGGGAAAGATGCGACTCTTATGCCTCCGGCAAAGACGCTGGTCGGAAGAGCGCTAGGAAATGACCTGCATTCCGATGCCCACAGAGGCTCACAGGCATCCAAGGATGGTGTCGGGTTCGCCCTAACTGACACTCCGGTTTCTACCGCACCTTCGTCTCCACAATTGTATGTTCCCTTTGTCTTTTTCGCTCGCTCGTTGGTTGTCTATTATTGTCTAGCCTTTGAGTCACAAACGCGGGGCATTTTAGATTGCCCTTAGATTTCCCTCACTTTTGATCGGCAGCTGTTCCTCCGGGCCATATCGGCCAGGCGGTTCACGTCGAATGTCGCTGTGTATGTCGATCTTGTGTGTCTGTTTCAGTGCTTCTTGTTGTTTGATGCCTTACTAGTCTTTTGGTTTTTTAAGATTTGGTGTTCCTTCGGCTTGAGTATCTTGAGACTAATGTCCTCGTCAGCAATGCTAACACACCAACTACGACCGCCTCCACACCTGGTCGGGTTCGTGCCACCACACTTGATATTCCAGGTCTCACCAAATCCAAGGTGTCGCCTGATGGCCGGATTGCTCAACGCGATGTTGGGTCCAAGCTAGTCATTGTTATGGTCGGCCTCCCAGCGCGAGGGAAAAGCTACGTGACCAAGAAGTTGGCTCGCTACTTAAACTGGCTACAGCATGACACCGAGATTTTCAACGTAGGAGAACGTCGTCGCGTTGCAGCTGGCAAGTCGTCCTCACCTCCTGGAAGGCATAGGAACCATAGAACAAGTTCGATCCAGAAAGATCTTGTCGACTCGGTACGACGTTTGAGCGTCAGCGTTGGTGCGGTGAACCATCTCCGGAAGACTACGGTCCCTTCCGAGGTCATATTATCACCTCCTGAGGTCCATGAGCCTACAGCTTCCCCTCCCGAACTCGAAAACTCACTTCCGCCGCCCGTTGTCCCCACAAAGATCCTCGTTAACGGTAAGGAGGAAGATCCATCTCTGGGGCAAAATGGAATCACTATTGTGCCACCATTCAATGCGTCACCAGAAGACAAATTCTCTATGCAAGAAGCGTCCCCTGAGCCGCTTGACCAGTCTGCAAGCTTTTTCGACCCCAAAAATCAGCTGGCCGTGAAGCTTAGAGAGCAGGTAGCCCTGGACACCTTAGACGAATTGTTGGACTATATCCTCGACAGAGGTGGCAGTGTTGGCATCCTTGACGCAACTAACAGTACGATGGAGCGCCGCAAAGCAGTTGTAGATCATATTCGCAAGCGTGCTGGTCCTGAGCTCGGTATCTTATTCCTCGAGAGCAGCTGTGTTGATCCAGAGCTGCTGGAGGCCAACATGCGCTTGAAATTGTCAGGTCCGGACTATAAGGGCCAGGACCCAGTGAAAGCATTGGAGGATTTCAAGAAACGTGTTCAACTATACGAGAAATCCTACGTGCCTCTTGGTGAATACGAAGAAAAGCATAATATGGCTTATATCCGAATGATCGACGTGGGTCGCAAGGTTGTGTCGCATCAGACTCACGGTTTTCTCTCATCCCAAGTTGTCTACTACCTGTTGAACTTCAACCTTTCACCGCGGCAAATATGGATTACCAGGCACGGCGAGAGTAAGGACAACCAGGCAGGCCGAATCGGCGGTGACTCAGAACTCAGTGAGAACGGCTATCGCTATGGCAAAGCACTTGCTCGGTTCATCGATCACCAACGAAATGAGTGGGAAATGAACCAGAGACAGAAAGAGATAATGCAGAAGTTTCCGCCCCGTCCGGGTGATAGCACTCCGCCCAACCCTTCGTACATTCCCAGTGACCGGCCACGCAATTTCTGTGTTTGGTCCTCCATGATGCAGCGTGCGGTTTCGACGGTCGAGTGTTTCAACGAGGATGAATATGATGTCAAGCAAATGAAGATGCTCGACGAGCTTCATGCGGGAAAGATGGAGGGCATGACATATGATGAAATTCGCGAAGCGTTTCCCGACGAATACGCAACTCGCAAACGCGACAAGCTGTACTACAGGTATCCAGGACCCGGAGGGGAAGGGTACCTAGATGTTATCAACCGACTTAGAGCAGTGATTGTCGAGGTGGAGCGAATGACCGATCATGTTTTGTTGGTCACTCACCGAGCCGTAGCACGCGTCCTTCTAGCCTACTTCAAGGGCCTGAAATGCGACGAGGTGACGGACCTAGATGTGCCTTTGGGGATGTTGTATATGCTTGAGCCCAAGCCATACGGGGTTGAGTTCAAAGCATACCGCTACAATCCCAATACCGACTGGTTCGATTATATTCCCAATTTTGAACTACGCCAAGCCAGCGCCAATTAATCGTACGATGACTTCCGTTATGGATAGAGACGAGATGTGCTCTCCATCTTTAGAAGCTTGCACCGATCCCCGCCGTGTCCTGGCATTGTTATGACTTGCTTATGAAATGAATATTTGACTTTGGCTATGACTATGGTGTTACAGTTCGCTGGCCGTCATTGTGCGCTTTGTGAAATTCTTAATCAGGTGACATTCGCTGCTGGTGTTATGGTTACTCTGGCGTTGATACGTGCAGCCTGTTATGTACCCAACATATGTAATGTTAGGTAGGAAAGAATTGTTTCCTCTTTCTGTTTATCTTCTGGTTGTCTTTGTTGTACTTCGCTCCGAGGAGTGTATCCACTATGGCTGGATCCCTTACTCGTTTTCTTGTGGCTTCTGGTGATTTCATCTGCTTGCATGGCATGGCGTTGGCGTTGAGGTCAAGTTATTTCCCACGGAGTGTTTATGCAGAACACGGATCCTGGGTGACTTTAGAAAGATGTAATGACAGAGAGCGGTACCATGGTCTACCGGCCCTCTACGCCCGTGTCTGCTTCTAGTTCCGTTTGGCACACGATTCCTAGATGGTATGCAATCAATGGCTTTCTCATGAATCGGGCATGACTGAACAATAATCTTTATCCATTGCACTTCCCCAACTATCCCCTGGTCCTCTTAGCCTAAGAGTTCTGCTTCACCTGCTCAAAAGCCTGCAAAAATGCCGAGGGATCCTCGGCCCCCCCAATGGCATACTGCCCTTGGATCGTGTAATAGGGCACACCAGAAACCAATTGCCTCTGGGCCCGAGCTGCCTCCAAATCTACCTGCTGCCCTCCCTCGTCGGATGCCAAAAGTCTCTCTACTTCACCGCGATCTAGTCCGGCCAACACCGCAGCCTCCAAGAGTATATTCTGGTCTGTGATATTCCCCTCTTCCTCGAAGTATGCCTTGAAAAGATTCTCGACAACCCTTGTTTGCAAGCCACCGACTACACCCGGTTCAGTGGCCGCCGGAGCGCCAGCTTCCCTCTCCTTTTTCCCAGCATACCAAATCACCCGATGCGAATCCCGTGTATTCCCCATCCTGCCGGAGAATTTGAAAGCTATCCCTTCTTGTCGTCCAACCTCGCCGAGTTTGCTAGAGATCTGAGAGAACCTATCTTCACCGAACCGGCTGATATAGTACTCTCTCTTGTCTCTGCCCGGGTAAGGCGGGCTGTCGGGTCCCAGGTAGTAGGCATGCCAGGTGAGGGTGAATGTATCAGCGGGATGAGCAGATTTATGGGTTGCGATGGCGCGGGAAAGACGGCGCAAGCCTACGTAGCACCACTAAGTGGTAGGTTAGATATACGTCGCGTATGAAGAAACAAATGAAGAGAAGGGGGTCGTACTGGACAAACGCTGTCCGAGATGATCTGGATGTTAAAGTTCGTCATGGTAGTGGTAGTAGTAGTAGTATATTCAAATGGCCCAGTTTATGATAGACCATAAATCAGATCAAAGAAATGTCGTAGGGGTTTTCTACGATATGAGTATGAAAGAAACATAAATATATACATACCTACCACCATCATAGTTAACTAGTGATCTATCTTAGTTTAATAATCAGATCTGATTTGTCAGCAAGTAGAAATCGCTGAGCGAAGGTTGCTGCTTTACAAAGACTTGTGTTTACACAGAGTCACAATTGTTCTGGATGTCCACTTATAAACCATGACTCAGGCATCAATAGGTCAAACAATAAACTGTATACTGTGTAGATTACTACTAAGTAGTATTAAGTACCAGTATGCAGCAGCACGTCGTGATCTGTTTTCCACCGCTGATGTCATCTTGCATCTACCGAATGACATCATGAAACGGGAATCCGGGGAAGTCAAGCAAGCCAAAAAGAGGATCGAACCATGAAATCCGCCCGATCGATTTCCACTGCTGATTCTGCTCGTTAGTCACGGATCAGGAAATAGGTAAGCACATCAACTGACTTGGGTCATAAGGAAATGGGAGTATAATTGTTACTATCACTTGTTGTTCTTTTCTACTCCCTTGCCTGTAAATTGATTCCAATGCAATCAACATCCGCAGAGCTATAAGCATCGAACTGTGCCAAGTCTCAATGAGCACAAACCCCCTTCTTTGCTGTCATGATTCAGCTTGGTTTTTTCTTCATGTCTTCATTCTCAACATTCCCGCCAATCGACTCGTTCTCTTCCCGGCGTTGGCGGGATCTGTCTGGTTTCTAACTCTGGCGTCCCTACTGTCAATATGGCTCGCCCATGGCATGCCTCAATACCCGGGACAGAGTAACCAGCATGTTGCGTTCGTAGCTTCCTGCTTCCGCCTCTTAGACCTTCGTATAGCGTATTAACGCGGAGATAGCTTCATCTCCGACATAGCGTCTTTCGAGCTGAAGCCACTTTTTCTCGTTGGCGCTTCTGTTACAGCCGTGGGTTTCGTGACCACCGTTGCTGCGGTTCATGTGGTGCGCTATGAGCCGGGGTTCGCCTTGGTAAAATGTCCTGTAACCGACAACCGTAATGACAATGGCGACCATGATCTTCCTGGGAATAGCAGTTCGTATCTTAGTGGCTGTGACTATCAGGATTCCGACAGCGAGGAGGAAGAGGACCATGAAACTACGAGAACCCTAAAGCTTATCTCGCTGCTAGCCATCTTCGCGGCCGGCGTGGCTAGTATCGCCCTGATTTTACTGGCGGTCATGGATACCTTTCGGTATAAGAGCGCACATCACCTCTTCCTCCAGGTCTGTTTCGCCGGTCTGGCGATACAATCTGCCTGTACGGCCATCGTATATTCGAACGAGGTACTCGGATTTGTGTCGTACGTCTACCACCTCGGTGTATGGCAACACGATTGGGGGAGGAGAAGTTTACGAGTTCGAGTCTTGTACGTGTACTTTGTTCCTGTCTCTTTAACTTGGCCCCTTCGTTTGCTGCTACTTGTCGCATCTCTCACTCTCATCTTCCGTTCTCATAAGCATAAGCAGGACTGATTCCCGGAATTAGTGCCTCCCTCTCAACAGCCTTGATCCTTACAGAAGTCTTCCTCGGAGTGGCCTTTATCTCTCTGACTGTACCGGAGGAAAGCGCAAGCTATCGAAAGGCAGGGATCCTTGAATGGATTATTGCCTTCCTAGGGACTATCTATCTTTGGTTATTTTGTGGGTTCCTCGACCGGTATGTGCTGCCACCGTGGACTTTATTCTACGCCACTCGATCATTGACCATTGAGTCAGAACCAATTTCGACGGCTACGTCCCAAGCGTGCTTTACGGTTCCCCTGTACAAAGAAAAGACATCCTACCACCTGACAGTTTACGGGGTCAGATACAGAATCGGGACCCTGAGCGCACCCACCTAATTCAGGGACCTACAGGTGGGAAATATACGTGAACATAGGTCTCCTGCTTCCCCATATTTGAACAGCATTCTTCAGAAAGACATGCCTGGGCACATAATGACCTACATGAATTTCTAGACAATTCCAACTTTCTAACTACGAGAGGAACTTGGCTATTTCAAGACATTGGATTTGGGGGAAAGAAACATAACTAACATACACCTGGAAAAAAAAGTAAGACGATATGAGTGTACGTAGACTTCCATGTGACGTCGTCCAGTTGGTAATACAGTTTCGTAGCTTAAAGGTACTGAACGGTCAGTGAGATTTCTGACTATTCCATCTTGCTGGTCTTTTTGTTGCCCATAACACCTTCGAATAGCATCACTAGTCATTCATTCATCCTTGAACTTTTTGTTGTTAGAATACTCCACAACAACGGGCGTGGTGCAGATCAAATATACAAAAACTTCTGTTCTTGTTAAGACTTGAGTAGCCAGGCTGCCGCTATCTGTACCGAAAATTGTCCTTTGCTTGGTTTTTTTCTTTTTCTTTTGTTGATTGATGACAGGCTGATTATTGGGATTTCTTCAGCCATAATAGTAGGTTTCAGAGTGCATATCCACCTTGATTGACCAAAGAAGGCATATCAGTGTGAGAAGGCTGCTCCTGTCTGAGCTTCTCTAGGGTGGAGGAATACTGAACCACGAGTTAGCTTTTAGTCTAAATGAAATGGCCATTCACGGGTTCCGCCTACCTTGAAAGCAAAGTTCAAAACAAGGGCTATAGCCAATCCGATACACACAACTATCGGTCCAAAAGTATTGTCCAGATCTCGCCCGCTTCGTTGGCGGATAAGTCGAGAGCGCTTCTCATACATGTACCACCCCCAGGCAGCGGAAAAGATTGCAAAGCACGTATAGACAATAGCGAGGGCGCGAGCTATGTCATTGGTTTTACCCGCAGCGTTATAAAGACCCAGGGAGAGCGATGAAAGAAGGATGCTGACGTGAAGCCATTTTATGAAGGTCCGTTGGTTGGCAAGCCACACTTTGCTTTCAACCTTGACGGGCCCAGAATCCTTGATCCATGTACCTGGCTCCCGTACACCCGGTGGCAAAGCAACAGAAGCCTGCTGCGCGCGATTTGCACGTGAAAAAGAAAATGTTGGGAACAAGGCAGCCAGACGGGACAGGGTCACAGGCCGGTCCTCTTGCTCCAGTGATTCAGGTACTTCATAAGAGACGCCCTCTGGGGCAGATGGCCTGGGGGACGGTGCTACCTGTGGAGATGGCCTGGGATGTGAGGAACTTTCGACGTCCGGTAACCTAGAGATGGGGGATCCCACCAAGGGCTTTACAGACGGGCTCGCCCTGTTGCCAAGGAAGCTTCCAACTGCCATGTCATCTTCCGCCCGTTTTGCAATTCTTTCTCGCTCTTGCTGGAACGCAGTTTCAGGGTCCCGGCGGATGTCATTTTCCATCTCACCAAGCCAGAAAGGAAAGCTGTTGACATAGTCTTCAAAAAGCTGTGCGACGCCGTGGACAAATTTAGAAAACCGCGGAGCCTCCTTCACAAGGTGTGAAACCATCAGGTCATTGACCCATTCGGCCTTATGTGCAGACTCCCCCCTCAACTTAATCTCCAGCAAACCATATGGGAACCGCGCGATTTCACCTGTTCGCACGGTACTGAAGGGATATCCCATACCGATATCGTCGATATCAGTACGGTGCCATTCATTCGGGTCACGGCAGGGTCGCTCTTCATCCAAAGAGTCCTCCCGAATTAGTGCTAAATTCGTGTCGAGAGAGATGCGGATCCGATCATCGCCAGGAATTTGGAAAGCCGTGCGAGTATAGTTGGCTCGCAGCATGGGTTGCACCTGGTGCTCCTTTATGAACGATTGCAACTCATCCACGTCTCTCTTGAGAGATTCTGCCTGCTCCGACTCTCCATTACCCATGTCCGTCAGCCGGTGGAGCTTCTTGTCAAATCGATACTCGCCGTCGAGAAATTCTTTTACGTGCTTCTGCTTCAGCTGCACCTTCACCTCTTTACTGCGATCATCATCGGTCACGACCTTCTTTTCCAGGTAAATGGCAGGTTTATCTTTCAGATTTCCAGTCCATCTAATCCTCAAAGAGCTAGCCTCTGGTGCACGTGCGACCTTTTGAGTATAAAGATCGAATTGTGGGGTGTCAAAGTATAGGGAGGTGATTGTAGGGTCGTCTGGAAGTGTCTCCAATTCCTTAGAAGTGCCAGGGTTATAGATGAGGACCGGTAGTCGTCGAAGGATGTAAGTTTTCACTTCTAAAATGTTATCGGAATGTACCCAGAACTTTAATGACGAATATGAGTCTTGGCCGAACCGAGGCGCCTCCACATCCCTGGGCTCAACAACACCCTGACTCGATATTTCACGAACAAAGGAATACATCACTGACAACCTGCGGACGAGGGGCGAATAATCCTCCGAGTTAAATGGCAACTGCGATAGCCGGACTTGAAGCAGAGGCTTGACACGATACCGTGCCCCTCGTTTTCTATCATGCTTCTTTGCAGCTTTGAGGAAACCAGTGAAGTTGATGCGACTGTACTTCTCGAGCTCGCTCACTTCTTTGGTGATACCATCTAATTCCTGAAGGACTTCGGAAGCGATAGTCTTTCTCTCATTTTCGTTGAGTACAGTAGGTGCCTCGTTTTCGTCAGAGGGTGCCAGTGGCCGCAGCTTGGTTTCACAGGCAGAAGTACGTTCCCTCAACTGTTGAGAAGTTTCCACTTGAAAAGCGTTGACTTTGTCCACTTGAACGTTGATCAATTCCTGGACAAAAGCTTCCTCATCCTGTTCCGTCCATTGAGTGTCCGAGTCACTGCCATCTCCGGTGACATCATGCTCCCTCAAGAGGACCTTGAGCTTGTGGTAATCGATGTACTTCCCACTCCATGGGGGATAAATTGAATTCTTAAGGGTTTTACCAAAGCGCATGGTGGTCAAGACACAGCTTTGCAGCGTTTTGTGGATGCGAGTATGGTGGGGGAGAGCACTCGGTAATGAAGTTCGAAGGGATAGAGAAGGTGTCCGATTGAATAGATAAGATGACAACAACTGAGAAAATGAGAGATAGGATGGATCACTGCTCACTCACTCCATCCGAAGCTGTGGCAAAGAATGAGAAAAAAATTTCAGTGGACCAAAATTCCCTGCAGTTATAGTGTCATGTAGGTGTTAGTCCGACTAGTACCTCTCCTACCCCCCGGGGCATACTAGTCCATATGGTCCATACTATCGCAATGGCGTCTGGACGCACGTGCAAAGCTTTCCTTCCATTTTGGGTAAGGTGTCACACTCATCAATCGACCAGTCACAGCGATGGAAGACGTTTGGACCCGCTGGGTGGTAACCGTGTACGGAGCATGTAACGTAAATACGCCACGGCATGTTTTATTATTCTGATACCTCACAATACCGATACTGATAGACCCGAGGTGCCGATAAGGATATCCCGACAACAATTCTGGCCTCCTCCCTACTAACTAGTATACTGGCCCCAACGACTTTGCCAATACCCTCAATTGCTAATTTAACCCTTGTGTTTCCATTACCTATTAGCTGAGATATCATTGCTTAGTTGGTAAAGGTGGCCTCATATACCTGGATGTTTGATCTCGATGGAGACCCCGAAGTCCGAGTTGTTGGAAGCAGTTCCGCTCTCCAGTTCCCTTCATGATGTACTGCTGTACCTCCACGACCATCCGTATCCTCATGTTCCCAATCCGCCATCATGCAAGAAACGTGCCTCCGTGGCCCTCGTCCTTCGAGTTCGACCTACGTATAACCACTGGCCCGATTCGCAGCACTCGTCTCCCTCTCCACAAGAGAACAACACTTTGTCAGTCAAGCAACGCTTGAATACTTTTTTCTCTCAGGACTGGGTTCAGAAAGGTGATGCCGAGGCTCTCTTCATTAAGCGAGCATCCCGTGTGGGAGATCGCTGGACTGGTCATGTTGCTCTACCAGGAGGAAAGCGAGATCCAGAAGATGCGGACGACAAAGCTGCTGCTATTAGGGAAGCATCAGAGGAAGTAGGACTCGACTTAACGGCGGATGAGTGTATATATGTTGGCAATTTACCAGAGCGTGTTGTATCTACTGGTTGGACTTCCGTTCCGTACGTTTTTTCTTCTGTAGTTTTTCTCAGCTCAGCTAACGATGGTGTTGATCCAAGCTTGATGGTTCTCTGCCCTTATGTTTTCCTTCTAACATGCAGTGATTCCCCGACCCTCCGACTACAGCCAACTGAGGTTGCATCAACCCACTGGGTTCCTCTCAGGGCTCTCCTTTCTCCTTCGCAGCGTACGGTGGAGTATGTCGATATTTCGCAGCGCTATGCGAAGACATCTGGATTCATTACCCGTCTCACTTCTCGCTACATCTTGGGCCTCATGGAATTTTCTGCTGTCCGGCTAAGACCAACTGAAAGCCTTCAGTGCGATCCATCGCTTGAAGTTGCCGCTAAAGATAGCCGAGGATCATCTATAATGCAACGATTAAGGACGTGGTTCTTCGGCGACCGAGCTGATCCTGAGGACCAAACTCAGCCCCTTCTTCTATGGGGGTTGACACTTGGTATCCTAGCTGACTTTTTAGACATGCTCCCGCCTCACACAGCTGTGCAGCTGTGGGAGTACCCTACTTTTACCTCCCCCGATCTACGATTAATTACCAGCATCCTAACTTATCGCCTACGGAAGCGCAACAAGCTCCGGGCCAAGTCTGGATCGCAATCCAGCAACACCGCGGTGGGCAGCCAAACATCCGCTGAGACTGTAACCGGCGATAACGATGCTGCGGACGCGAACTGCTTTCCTAATGAAGTTGGCATCGAGGGTCTAGGAGTTGGGTACTATGGGTCGTCTAGGACCAGAGAGTTGGAGCGGGATACACATGCCGTTGGTATCATGCTTAAAGGCTATTATGCCAAACTCAGAGTTGCTATCCAGGTTCTCTTGGCGTGGCGAGCGCCATAGGTTCCTTAGCTGCGATTTACGCATGGAAACTATTCCGACGGCGAAAATGATTGTATATTGCTAATTGTTATTGTATAGACATAATAATGAATCTATATATGATCTCAACTATGTAATTGAAGTTGAGTCCATGCTCTACTGTGGTACTTTAGGTACAGTACGGAACGACTGACGTGTTATGTGCACTGTAAATTACATGGGTATATGGTTTCAAAACCATGCAATATATTGGTAAAACATGTTACATAAACACGCCAAGCCGAAGCTTATCAAAGGTTTGCTATGGTGATCCACCAACATCAACAGACCATCGTCTTCATTGCCGCCTGTTTCATCTAAGTATACTCCGTACTTAGTCTCTCTTCGACATTACCGGTGACGATGGCCGCCACGCAAAAGCTTTATCCGCGCGGAACGGTGAAGCGTATTGTTAAAGCTCAGTCGAATCGCAACCTGAGCAAGAATGCTGATATACTGGTAAGTGCTCTGAAAAGCCAGAAAAGCGGCAGTGATAGTTAGTAACTTGCTGCTTTTACTATATCATAGATCTTCTTGGACTATATGCTTTTCATGCAAGAGTGAGTGATTATTGTTCTTTACTAGTCCTCTTGCTATGTACGGGCCACAAGTTGAAAGATAATGGGCAATTACTGGCAAGAATCCGATTATGGATTTGATGCTGAAGGATCCTTTTTAGGTTGGTACGCGAAGCATCAATTCGTTCGCGCAAAGCTGGTGACAAAAACATTGGCCCAAATTCCATCCAAAAGGTGACCGAGGTATGTTCCTGACCTGTTCCTGTGTTTGTGGTTTTTGTAGCTCTTTTTACTCACTATCATGCTCTTCCTCTAGAGGACACTACGAAAGTTCAAGGGTTGATCATAAAATGTCATTTTATGCACTGTACATATCCCTGAACTCCCTCACGGAGAACAATGGGAGGCAGAGTCTACATGATACCAGGGCTGTGGTTCTATCGCTTAGCGTTGAGCATGGGAATAGGTACTACTATGGCGTTTAGTTTGCCCTTCCCCCTGTTTTGTTATATCAAGTTCGGACAAGAATGAGGGATGTGGAGGCGTTACTTAGGAGTTTATACTATGATACCCCAATGTATTTGTTCTATGACTACCTATTCCAATTCATGTCAGGCACCTACGCTTCTTCCTGGTTCAATCGGCTTTAGAGAGAAGTAATCCCTAAAAAGATGCACATGCAGCCCTAAGGCTGCAGCCATTGACTCGGTAGCTGCGTGCCTACTGGCTGAGCGATGCTTTGTTGAGCTGCACGCGACAGAAGCGGCCTGAGGTTCGGAAGAGTTCCACCCGCATCTTTCGCACCGCCAGCTTTCTTTTTCGTCTTCGAACACCTTTGCTCTCTAGCTCTTCGTCCAACACGTCTTTAATTCATCCTTTATCCTTCTTATATTGAAATTTTCGAAATCTCTCTTCTATTTTCTTATATCAAATCTCTGTAATCGTCAACATCATTTCTATTGCGTCTACTCTCTTCTAGGGAAAACCACCAGAGACGTCATCTTTCAGCACCATGGCTGCCACTTCTGTCAATAACAGCAACCCTCAGGCACAGCCCGAGTCACCCTCGGAGAAGCTCAAGCAAAACCATATTTCTACTCCTTCGGTTAGTTCGAAATTAGATGGAGCGACCGCCAACGGCGTGGATAGCATTGACAGCCCGTACTTCAAAGAACTGCAAAGGTTTGTCATATTCAAATGAAGACTTGCGCATTCGCACTTTGATATGGAGCTAAGAGTACGCTTATAGGAACTTGCGCAATACTGTGAAGAAGCTGGTCAGTGACCAAGCCCCATACTACCCTCATGTGTCCCTTACCGCTCACGTTGCCTTGTACAGAATGCGACCGCTAAAGTCGATGCCATCATTGCCGAGAATTCCGGAAAATCCCTCGATGACCTGGTTGCCGAGAAGAAGATCAATGCCGACCAAAAGGCGCAGGCATTGAAGAAGCCTGGTCTGCAAGCCACTATCGCTCAGATTGAAGAGCAGATCGCCAACTACAAGGAGTTTGCTGCCCAGTACGAGCAACGCCTGGCCACCCAGCAGGCCGAGTTAGAGAAGGCGCATAAAGAGGAGTTGGAAGCAATCCAGGAGAAAGCTGTCTCTGAGGCCAATAAAGCGAGTCAGATTGATTTGAGACAGCGTCTGCTTAGCTTGAGCAAATTCCTCTGTGCTGCTGCTACCATGAGACGCTCTGGCGATGAAACCTCCAACCTGACTCGTGCCTTTGAGGGTGTTTTATACCAGGTTTATGGAGGGTCGCACGAGGCCGTCAATTCGATGTTAAAGCTAATTGATGGTGTGGATGAAAAGGTTGTCAGTGTCGAAGGGGAGGCACTGGAGATTACCTGTAAGGCAACTGCCTGCAGCCCCAACGACCCAGTTACTTGTTGCTAACAACTCTGGTCGATTAGATAGCAAAGTGAAACAGACTTCTGAAGAGCACGCGCCTGCAACTGAAGAAGTAACCGCGGATACCGCCCCTGAATCGGATCCTACTTTGGCCAATGCGGGTTACACTGAGCTCCAGGATTCCTCTTATGGCACCGGAAACCCCGCCGTGAACGAGCCCACCAATGCTGTATCCCAGCCCGAGCAGGTCACTCCACCAGCGCAAACGCTCGTTGGCGATGCCGCTAACCCTGTTGCCGAGGCTAGCTGGAATCCCAAGACTGGCGATTCTCTTGTCTCTTCGGCGAATACCGATGGCTGGGTTGAAGTACCACGTGATCCAGCCGAGACTGATACTGGCCTTGAGGCTACTCCTGTAGTTGCTGACAACAATGTGTCTGCAGAAGAGACTACGGATAATAGTGCTGAGAATGTCACTGTGCCTAAATCACAAGGTAGCGACGGTTTCGAAGCGGTTGTGCATCATCAGAGACAACCGAGCTCCCGTGGCCGTGGCCGTGGCGGGCGTGGACGTGACGGGTTTCGGGGACGCGGACGTGGCGATTTCAGGGGTCGTGGTAGAGGTCGTGGCGGCCGCGGACGTGGCGGACCTAATGGCAACACTGTCACACCTCCTACTGGGGCTCAGTAAATGATGCGCTTGAATTGTCAGTGAACCTACCTCCTGGGTCGGGATAAGGCTTTCTACAAGAGTCTTGTCACCAGTTCCCACGCTTTCTGTTTTGCCATACACCAGACTTCTCTGACCCTGCTTCTTGGGTTCCCTGAAAGTCTCTTTTTTTCTCACTGCGGCCATTGTGGCCTTCTGCATTCTCTATCTGTCTTGCTATTCCTATCTAATAGGTTATGGGTAATGGTGGTGTTACGGGTCACGAAAGCGACGAATCTTCTGAAATGCTTACAACAAGGGGTCGGAGGGCTGAGGGAAGAGACATTGGCTAATGTCTCTACAAGCCTCCTTGGCTCTAAGTCTCTTCTTTTGGAAGATCATCTCCAAAAGTCAGTTCCTGGTTGTACATGTCTTGCATCTTTGAGCGTGCATGGTATATTGCTCTTTAATCTCTTCTCTTCCCCCCCTTCCTTCTCGTGGATAGTGCGGCTCTCATAGCAGCACTTTTAGCTAACCAACACTCTTCTTATGTATTTTATTTTCTAATTTTGTTGGCGCATGGGGATGATGGCTGGACCGTTGGACGTAGTAGTGATTGGACGGAGACTGGCTGTTGACAGCTCGAGAGAGTTTGTGAGCGGAAGTGTGGCTGGACATAGGTTTTTGTATGGTAAAATTGCAGTTAGTCAATGGGACCAGCAGCAGATATCACTGTACAAGTTGTCTGGATCATTACAAGTAATTCTATACTTTGTACTTGGCCGAATCATGCAGCCTGGTTATGTAGTTAACTACCTAGTACATACCTAGTTCCCTAGTGAGCTAACTAGTTAGCCACTGGCAGTTAAGTTGCTGATTACATAAGTCAAGGGAAGGGCATTGAGTGAACTAACTAATTATCAGATCATCGGTTTTGAACCATCTTCCCCTAGCTTTTCTGCGATCAAGAAACTTCATGTTAGACTAGACTGGACTCTTCTTCTTTTTCTTCTTTCTCTTCCTCTTCCTCCTCCTCCTCCTCTCGTTCTTTCTTTTCATTCTTTCCCTTTTCTATCGTTTATTCACATCCATCAATCGTTATGGCGCTAGCCGCTGATCAGCGGAAGAAGATCCTCAAGGTCTTGATGACATCTTTGCTTCTAGATTTGGTACCTGGCCCTCAATTCGCATCTACCTGACTGCGCTATTTCTAACCATTCTCTCTCAGATATCCTTCACTTTCATTCTGCCGCTATTTCCTTCCTTGTTGACGTTCTACCGCAACGAAGACCCTTCCCCTCTGTCTCTCTTGAATAGGATATTTCACTACCTGAACGCTTACAAGAACGCCTTTGCCATACCAATTGACTCCCGCTATGACATCGTCCTTCTAGGAGGCGCTCTGGGCTCGCTTTTCTCTTTCCTCCAGGCTCTTGCCGCCCCATTCATCGGGCGTCTCTCCGACAAATATGGCCGCAGGACGGCGCTTCTATGCTCTATGGCGGGAAATACCCTTAGCGTCGCGCTCTGGATAGCTGCCACAGACTTTCGCACCTTTGTTGCTAGTCGCATTGTTGGCGGACTTAGTGAAGGCAATGTGCAGCTGGCTAATGCTATAGCCACTGATATCAGCGATGCCAGCCAGAGGGGCTCGACCATGGCTCTGGTGGGCGCTTGCTTTAGCATTGCATTTACTTGCGGCCCAGTGTTGGGAGCGGCACTGTCCAACATTACGACCGTAGCTGCAAATCCGTTTGCAACAGCTGCGGGAGTGTCACTTCTTCTAATCGTCGCTGAGACGCTCTATCTGTACCTCTGCCTTCCGGAGACGCACCCCCGTCTTACCAAGCTCACCCAAGCTACGCCCCAG
>NW_015378503.1:0-25798 GCF_001204775.2 Aspergillus nomiae NRRL 13137
CTGGCTTTGAGGGTGTCCCCTCGGTGCCCCCCAACCCGTTCACGGATTTTGCAACCTCCGGAGGCGAGAAGGGCCCGGTTATCTATGTCCGCAACGTAAGCCTCCTTTCGCGCTCAAGTGTCATTCGTGGACCCGTGTACTAATGTGTGGTGGTAATCATAGCTGCCCTGGTCCACCTGCAATGAAGATCTGGTCGACCTGTTCTCGACTATTGGAAAAGTAGATCGTGCAGAGATTCAGTACGAGCCCAATGGTCGCTCTCGCGGCACGGGTGTGGTCCAGTTTGACAACGCAGAGACGGCAGAAACTGCAATCGGTATGTTTTTTAAGCCGCATCTTCCAATGCAAGCACTGACGCTTGTACAGCCAAGTTCACCGGTTATCAATACGGTGGCCGTCCACTCGGTATCACTTTTGTCAAGTACATGAATGCGGGAGCTGGCCCCGGAGACGCCATGGAGGGTACCGAGCCCACTGGCGGTATCACGCAGGACCAGATCATGTAATAGTATCGTATTCTTTGCTCCTTTCGACGGACCGATGAGGTCGAAAAGTTTGCGATGTGATTACACCCCGGTCAAATGACTGCATGACCAAAGTATTCGTGTGGACGCGATGATGCTACTCTACCGCTTTTGATGCCTCTGTTTTTGTCTTGTTTGTTTTCTTCTCTGGTGATCTGGTTCTGTGGGACAAATCGGACCTTGATTCTGCTTACTTTATGTTCTTCTACGGGTGAGTTTGTGATTGACCATGGTCTGGCTTTGCTCTGTCTCCCACATCTTGGGTGGGGTTTCCACTAGAAGATTTCGGTTCTGGAGAGGCTCCTTACTTCATTTTCGAGTTGGCTTTGGTAGAAATTGCAATACCCGATCGTTTAATGTTACGCCAATGCCAATATTCTTGCCGTTCGCGGCATCAGTTCTTCCCTTTAACTGTTCTTATCAACTCGTATTCTATCATCCGGTGTCTGCCATTATTATCCATTTCAAAGGGCACTGCTAGAATCTACGTAAGTGTATTACAAGGGCACCTATGGCAGAGAAAGTCCCGATCTATATACGCGCAAAGATATAAACTACGTACGCTAGTAGGTATGCAATAAGATCATGCAACAACAACAAGGCTATATATATAGTAAGACCATCACTTCCTTTTCCAATTACCGCATAGACTATGACAGACTCGGTTTCAGTTGCGTTACTCCATACCAGTGCTGATAGTCTGCAATACACAACTGTGGATCTCCGCTCCTAGATCAGTATATGTATATTTTCAAAGCCCTTGGAATATATAACATACATTCCCACCCTATTTTGTCTACAAACTAAACAATATCCAATCGTCCACTTCAAATATATATATATATATTTTAAAAAGACAAAATAGCCATAGATCTTCATCCCAACGTAATGATATTTCAGCATAACCTAAAGTTTTCTTTTAACTCATAACAACTCGTTGAACAAAGCGCAAAACAAACAGCCGATCTAGGAGCCCGATCGCGTAAAGCCAAAAGCAAAGCATTGCATTCGAAAGACCATCTCAGGGTCTTCGATAGGAAGAATAACAAAGTGAACTCGAACTCGAACTTAGGGTAAATCAACCAGGGAACCGAAAACGCCCCGGGGGGAATAACAAAAAGGGGGAATATAATATGATACAGACGAAGAGGAATTGATGGAACCTGAACCTGGAACCTGAAACTCAAGCGGGACGAGACAAAAAGGAAAATTCGAACAAAGGAAATGCATAACCATAACATAACCACGCACCCTGTCACCTGAGACCTATGAAACCCTGACCCACGCCCAAACTTTCGGATTGTGATCCTGTACCTGTTACCTGTACGCCTGCTTATCCGATCATGTGTCCGACCTTGGGTACTTGAACGCCAGAAATGATCATTCTTGTGTGTTTTCTTCGTGCATGGGAAAACTGAGTGACCGTTGAAAACAAAGGGAAGACATCACAACAAAGGAAACAAAGAAAAAGGAAATGAAAAAGACGCAGATCGAAACAAGGGAGTGAATGAGCATGTATGTCAGGAAACATACATGCTACTGGTCGGTACTTGCAAATATTTATAGAAGAATTGAAATGTGACAAGTGAGATCAATCCACTTGTCGGTGGAACCTGCCTTATTGGCCATCCAAGCACCTATGCGGGGACGTTGGCTGGTGGGTAGTGACCTGGAATCTTGAGGTCGAGGGTGGATACGCTGTTCTTGGTCGCAGCGGGGGGACGCTTCATGCCCTCGTTCGAGTGGGGGATACCCGGACTAGGAGTGTTGATGGGCACTGCCGTGGTTGATGAAGCTGTACGGACAGAGGGTGGCCCTTGTCCTTTGTTCCAGCTGTCAGTCATAGGCTCATCGGGTCCGTGTGATATCGATTCTGGCCTCTCATCTATCGAGGTTGGGACAGTGTTGAGAGTGTGATCTGTCACATTTGTAGTGGTAGGCGCAGTCGAGGTGCTTTCCCCCCGATTTCTCTGTCGTGACAGAGAGCTTTCACGAGAATTGGTTGCCCTCAATCCTGCAATCAAGTTGGGAGCCATATTCCCTCTCTCAAATCCAGCGGTATCCTGAGTGTTATCATAGATTTGCTGAGCCTGCACTTGTTTCTGATGGTCGGCCGTGTTCATCCAGCCGCCATAATAGCTGTCGTGTCTCTCAAAAGGTTGGCGCGTGATTTCACCCGCCTGGCTTGAAGGCTGCACCTGGTCTATATCCATATCACGTTCAGATATGGAGCGACGTGTGCCTTGGAGAGGGGATTTAGCGTCAGGGAGCGATCCGACGGCGGCCAACAGATCTCTCTCGCCGGAGCTCTCTCCACTTGATGGCGACAGTGGGGCCTGTAAATGGCGGTCTATCTGCACGTCACTGGGGAAACGGCCGCCGGGTTCACGCGGTTGAGATGCCGGGCGTCTTGGTTTAAAACCACTGATCCTGCCGAGTAGGGCGTGCGATCTGCTTCATCCTCATCCATAACCCTATCACTGCTGGTAGACGTCCGACCGAAACTTGCACCACTTACAGTGCGCACATGTTTCCTGACAAATGCATTCCTTGCTTCACCGGTCTTGGAGATTAGGCTTTCGACGTCTTCGTACCACGCCTTCATCGTCTCGTGCGACTCGGCACGGAAGACCCATGAGTGTCCCCGGTGCATCGTCCCCGTTTGCCGCCCTTTCAACATGAACTTGTGAGATGAGGAGTCCGGCTGCGAATGCGAACCAAGCTTTTGCTCCGGGAGATACAGCGACATCACTGGTGTCTGCCAGGCCACTCGATCGGCGGACTTGAACTCGTGAAGATGAGTCGGAGACAAAACATACCTGTATCATGTTAGTGACAAGAGTAACGCCGAGAAGGAGATGATAGAACCCACCAGCCAGGCGTGTAGCTCTTGAGATATTTGCTCTTACGTTCGAGCATACCGGATCTGACCTCTGCAGCGGCCGGATGGTCTTTACCAGGGTAGGAGATATTCTCCACGTCCCGAAGGGGGACTCGTGGATCGACTAACTCGTCGGTCTCTGCGATGAACGAGTTCCATTCGTGGTCGTGTGGCATCGAGATGGGCCCTGCCCGAAGCTTCTCCGCGGCATCGTACGCCTCGTCGGCTTCCCGTGTAAGGATGTTGGCGTAAGTTTTGTATGCCTTCTGAATTTCGCTAACCACGATGGATTCCAATTCGCGACCAGAGTTTTCCAAGTTCAAAAACGCCTGCATCACGAGTTAGCAAATGTCAAGGTGACCCATGATGTGAGGTCCCATACTCTGTGCAAATAGTTTTCTTCTTCGATCTGCTTTTCAATCTGCTTGTCGACACCCAAACGGATGATAAACGGGTCTCCCTTTCCCGCTGTGGCTGCGGAATCCGTGTCGACCAGGCCTAGGGCTTCGTGCAAATGGCGGACGGATTTGCGTGTGGCGTCAACTTCCTTATCAATCGAGTTTCGAAAATCGCCCGAAAGACTCCTGATCTCCTTGGTTTTCTTTTGAAGGTCGTTTCGGAGTCCCATTAGCTGAGCGACCAACTCGTTTTCTACCTCAGCAGCCTTGCTCGCTTCTTGATACGCCTGTTTATGGAAATTCCGCAGAATATCGGTCGCATCTGCCAGGCCGCCGGATTTGAGAAAGGTGGGGGGCAACGCTGTATTGTTGATAACAGTTGATGCCGACATGAATAGTTTGGATCGAGTTTCGTAGGATTTCTGGAGTTCTTTGAAGAACACAATGAGATCCTTTAGGACCTTACGCCAAGCTGATGTATGTCAGAAACACAGATTCCTGTGTACAAAGGGTACACAGCTGCGCTGTGCTACAAGAAAAGCCATACCTTGAAAGCGATCTGCTAAAACTTCCGTCGGGTTCCCATTCGTAGGAACAGGGATGTAGAACGCGCTATTGTGATCTTCGGCGCCGTCGACGCTATACTTCTCCTTGTCGCCTAAGATAGGCTCCTCACACTTCCGGCGCGCAGGCTTCTCTTACTCCCGCTGCGTCGCATACTGCCTCTCTTGCTAAGGGAGGACTTCTTTTTCAAAGTCCCGGATCGCGTGGGTGTCGCAGAACGGGAGTTGGACATCTGAGATGCGGAGCGCTGTACGGCGGCGGATGATGGGCCCTCGAAAGCGACGGAACCACGTTGGCTGGCGACATCGAACTCCTCATGGAATCGACCGTTATGAGAGACCGAGGGCTCGGTAACAGCCCCAGAAGCAAAGTTGTAGCCGGAGTTGGAGGCTATAAAGGAGTTCGGTCTAGAGGCGGACCGCGATCCATAGCCCTGACCTGAGAATATGGGATTTGCGGGCTGTGAGATGGCGCCGTAAGGGTCCTGCAGCGGTGTCTGCGACCGGACCACTGTGGCCATGGTTGATAGGGTAGAAGAGGAGAAGGAGGGGGATTGGAGAGGGGGCGGCGGCGAATGGCTTTCGATAAGGCGAGCAATTGGGCGGTGCAAACCAGACCCGTGATTGAGAGTGTAGTGTGCCTAAAGTCCGACGGTTGGTCGATGCGGGCCGAGAATTTTGGTGAGAAGTATAACCAGAGACGTATGGGGAGGGATGTATGTATATGTATGTATGGAGTAGTGGTCAAGACAAATCGCTTTTCTAGAAGGCAAAAAGAAGGGGAATAGGAGAAAAGATCAACCAGAGAAAGTAAAAAAGAAACCCTATATGAGAACTGAGGAATTCAAAAAAAAAAAAAAAAAAAGGAGAGTGATAATTTTAAAAATCCAGATCGGGTAATGTCCCAATTCCCAAGATAAATCACCAGAAACGGTTTTCTGGAATTGGTTACCCAGCGAACGGGGGGTTTGGGACGTGACCTCCTTGAACTAAGGGCGCGAACTAAGAAGCGTCCAGAGGGTCTGGAGCGAACTGTTTGCGGGGGGTTCAAGGGAAAAGGTAACGACCTCCTAATCTTCGGCGATAGTGTCACTGTCGTCGTCCTGTCCGGCAGTAGTCACGGCCGATCCCTCATTAGAATGTGCCCCACCGGGTCGACTATTAAAGGATTCGGCGCTGGGATGGGATCAATAATCAGAATAGCCGTCTTTGGCCTGGAGGGAAACCCAGATCATGCGATATTTGAGTTGTGGTGGTCAAGGAGAAAAAGTACGATCGCAGCAATCAATCCTGAGCCAAATGCACCCAGCTGAGAGAGTGAGGGGTTATCTAAGTACTATCTGGTTAAAGTCTTGGACGGTTCCGGATGACGTCTACGCCCGGCGAAAAGACTTCAAGGCAGATGCGACGTTATGACGACCAAGAACTACGACTGGTTCCCCAAACAGTGGAAACGGAATCCCCGGACCCTAACCAATCTTCGGCGTGAGCAACGGACGAGCTTCACGAGGAATGATTGGAAAATGAAAAGAGGAGAAGAAGAAGGTCGAAGAGAGAGAATGGGGAGGGAGAGAGAGGCATCCATGGAATGGAAAGGTAATAATGACATACCGAGGTAGAAAATATTTTTCAATCTCCAGCAACGAAGGATGGCAGCTGAAGAGAGAGAGAATGTTGATAACAGAAAAATTCACAAGTATAGTAATGATGTTCCTTACCTAGGACGGTACTTAATTCTCTGTACCACTACTCGTAAGTAGTCTACTACCAATCTCTATTGTCTGGATCGAAGAGAACAAATAAAAGAAGAGTACGTACTCTGTGCCATGTACTCTGTATGGAGGAAATCCCTAACCACCTCTTTTAATCCTTGGACAATAGCAGGTCAAATAATAATGTTACCGACTCAGGCTTAGTGTGAGGTTGGTATACTAGCCGTACCCATGTCCACCCGTCAGTGTATCCTCCTTTTCTTTTTATTACTATGTATTCTATTTCTCTTAGTCGTAGAAAGCCTACCAGGCCAGAGAATGTTAGTTTGATTACCATTTCTATTATTAAAAATACCCTTGGGATTAAAAAAAAAAGCCGTTGCCTGTTCACCGGCAACGAACCATTTTTCTGCTTGGGTTGATTCAGGAGTATGCAGTAGTGTCAAGCCTATATTGATTTAATCAATATCCAACAAGACAGAAACCATTCTCAAGGCGAATAATTGCAGGATGTCGCGAACTAGTCCAAATGAAAATATCCAGCGTCATCGTCACCATCATCGGTTTCTCAAATCATTCGTTCCCCTGGGACCGAGTGGACAGTGGCTGGGTCAACACTTGAGAGGCTGACCTGTGGCGATGGTTCTCCCCCTTTAGCTCATATCAATCAATACGCCAATCAAACATCCCGATCCATATCTCAGTGGATCAAATTTAATCATACGGAGGAAATCATCATCGACTTTGCATCTTCCTAGCGTCTGCATTAATTGTTCCTCATGTCTTCGTTTGGTTCCTCTCCCACCCCTTTTCCGACCTTCCGTCCAGTGGCAATATCTCCACTCATTTCACCCCCTCTTATAGGTTACGAAAGAAAAAAAAGGAGATATTCGGGCCGTGCTCTTGACTTCCTCTCCGGGACGCGATGAGGCAGCAATTACAGTAGACTTCCAAGAAGTGAAAAGTAAAAAGGGAAAAAAAACCTTCTATTCGACGTCATGCACGGTTCATCGCTTTCCATGTCGATCAAAGCCGGAAGGTTTCCAGAAGACTGGTTCGGGCAGATTCCCGTTCATACTTACAGAAATACTCCTAATTGAATTTTTGATTTCCCATACCTGACTAAGTCGGAGGAGGAACTAACTAGCATAGTAAGTATACTATACAAAAGTACATCTTCTACTACCAATTGTATCGAAGCGAAGGATGATGCTCCACGTCCTCCCCCCTTTTTGCAATAGACAGTTTAGCACCTCCACCCACTCCCTTATTCAATGTTTACTTCTTTTCATGAGATCCCTCAGAAGGGCCTGGAGTTGTGAGAGACCTTGCAGATAGTTGGTGATTAGTCGATCCTGTCGTAAAACCTGCCGGTCTGATTCATGGAGCTACAGTACCCAGAATCGTACCACAGAAACCGCCGCCGCCGTCGCTGTATACACTCCCAAATCAATCATAGGGCAAAACTCTAGTAGTAGTTGCAGCAAAGGTTGTTTGTATACTGCCGTAGGGTTCCGGCGGCGAGTCAAGGAGGATGATATCAGATCCCCTGACTTTCCCCTGCATCAACCTTGCATCCCTTGGGCTTGCTTCAATTGATTGACAGCGTTCTGTCAGTTCCATAGATCATATGGATAGGGCGTTCCGGTTTTCCGTCGTCTCTTACATGATCCTTAGGTCAGCCTAATGCGGGTGGATACCTGAATATCAAGGCTGAAGTGATTTGATAAATCCGCCATGTGATTGGTCGGCCACGCTCCAGACTCCGTCATGGATGGATGTACCGTACGACCTTACATAGTGCCTCTATAAGCTTTGTTTCGATATTATGAAGCTTAACGATCTAGGGCCTGTAATCGCTTCAATGGTGAAACTTGCTTTTGCTCTATTTTAAGGCACGCCGTTGATCCTCCAAGCATGGGTTGATCCTTATCGCATAGTCTTGCAGATAGACCGCCGCTGGTATCTAACATCCCTCGCTGCTTCACTCTAAATATAATCGCAATGCACATTGAAGAATGACACGGCATACATAGCTCAGCATATAATGTGTTGGCTGTACGCAATTGGTCCCTTACGCTAGAAATGTAATCACGCCGCCACCCATGCTCTTACGTTCATGTTGGTCAAGTGATGGAAAGACATCAACACAGAAAACATGACCCATGAACAATGCAATCTCCAGTAAAGAATTTTGCCAAAGTTGCTAGCTAAATGTGTTCGACATATAAGGGTAATTTTACACAAGGATACTGGGAATCGGCAGATTGAAAAGAGACCTGGAAACCGAACTATATTCATGAAGCGGGAGCCTGGGATGTGGGGACCTCGATACCGTATGCTTCCTTGATTCTCTGTGCCCGTCTCTCGGCGTAGCCAGGACCATAGAGACCTATAGATCACATCAGCGATAATGTACCTTTCTATCAAAGCCATGGCACAATTGATTGACATACCTCGTCCCTCACCCAATTCGGCAAGGGTCTGCTCGCCCGAGGTTCTGTATGACTTCCGCAATTGCTCCCGACGCTCGAACTCATCAATATCGGCGTTCTTCTTGTAACCCCACAACGATCCGCCGGTGTATTCGAAAGCGCCCATGGCGGTTGCCAGTGCAGCACCATAACCGAGAAGGGCGGGGAAAGTCCGGGCTGCACAGCGGTTAGAATAACGTGATGCAATGGCAAATTGAGAGAAGATATGAACACGGACCTCGTAGACCCAGGATCGCACCAGAGAAGAAACCGCCCAATGCGACGTTCCAGTGATCCTCCTTCTCCCGCAGGTTGGCGGACGCCGTCTTCACGAACTCATAGGTACCTCCCATTGCCGCTGGATAACAGTTGTCAGTAAAGTCGAGCATAACACTGGCCGATTCCAATTGCATCCATACCGAAAACACCGATTGTGCTGCCGCTTCTCACGAAGACACCGAATGGCCCAACGTTCTTCCTGGTGAGGGTGTTCTGAACTGCCGAGGCGAAAAGACCCACTCCACCAGTGAGCATAGTGGTCTTCATTGTCGCCTGGATCGCATCCTTAGGATGGTAGCTGTGGTCTTCAGTTTGTCCAGCCATGGTGGCGGTTGAATCTGGAATGGGCTTCTGCTTGTAGTGGGCGAGTCGTTCCGACGGTTCGCTGGGATTTTGGGAAGTCGCGGTTTCTGCCATGCGGCACCGCCTTCCCCAGGCTCTCCTAGAGCTTCATGTTTAATGATGGGAGTACAGATGGCATTGCTTACCATACGACTTTGTCGGTCCCTTTCTGTGAGGTATCTAATTCTCGATCTATAATAACGGCTCCTTCTTTTGAAACGATCCCAAAAATCAACCCCGTCGGTGGTGGTGAATCCATCGTCCAAGTTGCCGCCCGCTTGCTCCAACTGCAGTGGGCTCCCCGCCAGCCCAGCTGCCAACGCTCTTTCTATTAGAATCGAATGATTTCTTGGCTTTCAGGTGATTAATCACAGCAGATCTACATCTAAGAGGAAGATAATAAAAACCATCTTTATGGAAATTTTTCTTTGAATAACTCTGGATCCCTCGGCTTGATCCCCGCCAACTGTGAGCTCAAACGAGCGTCCCCATGACGTCCTTTCAACGGTCAGGTAAGTAGCTTCGCCCGATGCGGGAGCGCATTGCTTTATTATGCACACGGTACTGATATGGACAAACCGACGACCAGGCAAGACTGCCCCCCGTCTTGTACAAGATATATACGAATATGATCCTGTTCACCCTCCAGCGACCGGCCGCAATCTGCTCGCGGACGTCCCGCCAGTGTTTCCTGAATACTACAATGGACCGCTAGAACACATCTCATCGGCTGCTTGCCGCCATAACTTTGTATCGAAGCCAGCACAGAGTTATGTCCCTCAGTCGGAACAAGGCAATACTGGGGCCCCTACAAAGGTGTCGGCCGTGTGCTTGAGGTGCCGCTATCATTTGCAGGTTGATGTGAGCTCTACGCCCGGTATTGGTCAACCTAGTGCGAGGTTTTCAGATCACGTCCACCATCTGGTATATAAGTCCGGAAAATACAGAGGCGGCGCTGCGCCAGAGGAGGTCAGCCCTAAGGGGCAGTTGCTGGAGACATTTCACTATGAATGTTCATATCTGTCTTGCTCCGTTGCAGTATCTGTGCGGTTCGCTTCACCTGTCCTCAATGATGAATGGGTGCGACTGTTGGTAGACCCCGAAGTGCTACGAGAGCGGGCGAACGAGGCGTTTGCAACCCATCCTGACCGTCTGGAAGGAGTTGCCCCGCCCGCGCCTCTCAATGTCTTGCTGAACTTGCGTACATATATCAGCAACGCTCTTCTTGATAGCCAACAGAGCAAGTCGATCTCAGCGGTTAATAAAAGATTCATGACGTGCTTTGGAGTTGAAGGGAAGCCCTGCAAAGACTTGCTAGCATTCCTGGGATTTAGCTTTAAGGTTTGTAAACTTGCACTGTACCGTGTGCTTGCAAGTTGCAATGTGGTTAATACTTTGACCAGAACGAAGGCTTTTGGGAGCCTCCGCGACCGAATCCGTGGGCAGAGTTCCCTTATCGCGACCAACAAAAAATATTTCTCGATGACGTTATACACGAACTTACAGCACTCATAGAACAGAGGCCAGTGGTAGAGAGGAAGGGCCACCAGCTAGAATTTAATCGTCAACCAGTCTTCAACGATCTCCTCTATGCATTGGAATCTTTGGACTGTAAGTGTATGCCAACAACTCATGCCATGGCATTCATGCTAATAATACTTAGACCCAAAGGCCTCACGACCAAGTGAATTTCAGATGGCTCCTCAACCGTCTGTCTCAACTGAGAATCACACCCTTGTGAACGAATGCTAATCATTCAACAGTTACTACGAAGACCTGGGCGTCGTTGAAGACATGGCGTCTTCATCAATCATAGAGGCCTTTAACCGACAAGTCTCGGTGGACCCTGCTAGGACTCCTGTCTACCTAAAGTGTCTAAAGTCAATTGGAATTCTCAGAGGAGGGGATGATGGTTCACTTATAGATCAGGCAGTCCAGGTAGCCTACTCCGAAGGGAAATACACCGAAGAGGACGTAGTTGATGCCTACAAATACTTTGGTCTAAGCCACGATGATCAGCGACTCACAGAAGACAGCATCATTGGGAAATTCTATGCTTATCTAGGTGCCACTACTGCTGTTCAGGAGACCGAGACCCGCAGACAGCTATGGAGGATAGGAGATAGCAGACGGAGTGAGCGGATCAAGGCAGCAGCGGAAGAAAGTGCGACTGAGTTGACCCAACCAGAAATGGCTCTCAATGAGATAACTAACGGCAATAGGGGTGTCAACTGCTGAACAGGCCCAGGTTTTCCTTGGCGTTAGCGCTGACACATCTGATGATTTTGTTATGGCAGTTTACACAGCTAAAGTATTTCTTTGATGCCTGAAACCTAGCTTTGAGCCTTTGTGCTGACTTCACTCAAGGTCAACGACAATCCATCTAGCCGGGACCTTGCTCGCCGTGCAGTCCAACTGCTAGCAGAGGAGCGAAAATCGGATGCCTTAAAGCATTTCCTCAACACAGGCGAAATGACTGCTGGTGAGATGGACGTTGCTGATGCCTATCGTCTCCTTCAGATACCCGACCGCACCGTGGATGAGGGGGCAATCATGGCAGCATACACGATTTGTGTAGACGAAGCTCCAGCACAAGCTGAAAACTACAATCAAGCGTTGCGGATTATCGCGAAAGATAAGAACAGCCCTCTGCTGAGCAATATGGTTTCTGGTTCCGCCACTAAACCTGACCGTAACCTGGCTGAATGGCCTGTCGGACTGCAGAATATTGGCAATACCTGCTACCTCAACAGTCTGTTGCAATTCTATTTTTCAATTCGTCCATACCGTGATATGGTCTTGGACTTTGAGAATTTCAAAATGGAGATAAATGAAGATATGGTGAGCCAAAAGCAGGTGGGGTCTCGCAGAGTGTCGAAAAGGGAGGTTGAACGGTCCCAACGGTGTAGGTGATGTTCTTAATTTATTGAGTATGCGTGTTCGATGTGAAAAGCTCACGACTATCTGCTCCAGTTCTCAGAGAATTGCGAACTCTCTTCAATGACATGATCACTGCCCCAGCAACTTACGTTATTCCCACCCAAGAGCTGGCACGGTTGACGCTGATCAGCCCTTCCAACGAAGCCGCTATCCGTCGCCGGTCGACGATATCTGGAATCAGACCTAGTGCTCTTGGTGAAATCAACGGTGTGCCGGTGATGGGACCTCTCGGGCCCCCACAGCAGACTACAGAAAGTGAAGCCAATGAGCTCATAGCTCCGGAGCCAGAGAAACCCCAACGCTCAACGACAAGCGATGTTGATAGCGAGGCAACCCTTGTTTCTGATGGCACTAGAATTGATGCCGTGGTCCCGCCTTCTAATGACAAGGAGCCCGAGCCCCTACGTGCAGATTTTCCGAAGACGGTCGCGCAGGGCGAATCAACCCCTGAAGCAGTTGAGTACCAACCATCCGACAAGCCGGCTTCTGCTGAGCAGAATGGGCAGAATGAGCCGTCTAGCCAGCCTCCTCCAGTTCCTCCACGGCCCGGTCCGCAACCTGATCCGCAGAGGCAACTTATAGAGGAAGTGGAGATTGGAGCTCAACAGGATGTGACAGAAGTAATCAACAATGTGCTGTTCCAGAGCCAATGTGCCATCAAGCCAATCTCTCTTGCTCCAGATGGTGAACAGCTCGATCAAGTGAAAGAGTGAGTTTCATTACCTATTTATCTCACGTTCTGGGCTGACCGATGCTGTCCTTTAATAGCTTGTTTTACGGTAAAGCCAAGTCCTACATCCAAACAACTGAAGGTGTGCGATCAAAGGAAGAATGGTGGTGTGATATTAAAATCGACGTCGCGACTGGATCACGAGATATCTATGCTGCCATTGACGGTGCTTTCGACGTCCAGAAAGTTAGCGTAGATAATTCGGTGGCGGAACAGTTCAGTGCAATCAGCAAGCTGCCGCCAGTTCTCCAAGTTCAGGTCCAGCGTGTCCAGTTCGATCCTGTCAAGAAACGCTCCTTCAAGTCAACCCACCATTTAGAATTGAAGGAAACTATCTACCTTGATCGGTATATGGACACCCAACAACCCGACATCTTGAATCGCCGTCGCCAGTGTTGGGAATGGAAAAATACGTTAAGAACACTCGAGGCTCGTCGAGCCGAGTTGCAACGCCAAAGTGTATGAACCCACCGAAGGATGGTTTTCCATCCACCGTGAATAGATGTGCTGACTCCTCACAGGAGGCTGATGGCCTAGACATACCGAGCTTATTCGATAATGCCAAGGATGTGCTAGAAGAGCTGAACTCTATGAAGGAGGACCCTGAGACCGCAGCAGACGCAGTTCCTATCAACCCAGAACTTATACCTGAGCTTAATCAACTTTCTCAGATAGCGAGGGCAGAGCTGAACTGTACGTGTCACACTATTCATCTTTCTCTGCTCTCATCTTTCCTAAGCTCCTATATTGTTTCGACATATGGCTTGGTTGTTGTGGAACATTTATACTCACATGATTTCTAGACATCGAGCAAGAGATCAAGGATTTACAAACTATGATCTCAAGCCAGTTTGCTGATTACAAACATTTGGCTTATCGTCTCTACGCTGTCTTCGTTCATCATGGCTCCGTTTCATTCGGGCACTACTACATTTACATTTGTGACTTTGAACGGAATGTTTGGCGGAAATATAACGACAACTATGTCACCGAAGTGCACGACCTGGATGAAATATTTACGAGCCAGGACCGCCAAAATCCCCCGACTCCGTACTTCCTAGTGTATGTCAACGCGACTATGAAGGACCGTCTAGTCAGTCCTCTTTGCAGGGAGATACTCGAGTCTCCTCCAGACGATCAGCCGAGTGTAGATGTGGCAAATGCTACTAACGCGGTTACTGCACCGACAACTGCAGAAGATGTGGATATGAACCCACCGGCGTACGATGAGATATGGGCTGACAAAGGCACATCAGGTACGGAAGATAACCACCATATAGAAGATAAAACGGGCCCC
Source organism: Aspergillus nomiae NRRL 13137 (assembly GCF_001204775.2). NCBI lineage: Eukaryota > Fungi > Ascomycota > Eurotiomycetes > Eurotiales > Aspergillaceae > Aspergillus > Aspergillus nomiae. Next base: position 14,141 of record NW_015378503.1, read on the forward strand.
ACAGGCGTGGGGGGCAACGGGGTCACTGGCAGAGGGCCCTCAAACAAAGACACTGACTTCCATGATGTGCAATGGTAGGCTCTGAAACAATACTTCCGACCGGAGTCGCGACACTGAATCCATTGAAACGGAAAGGGTTAGATGATGTGGCTGGCTCAACTAGCTAAGCTGGGTGGCCCTCTGTGCAGCGACATCTGACCGTGATCCCGTGCCTGGTGCGCTTATATTTATGATACTGCCTATGTCGTCCTTTTCTATGCTGTACAGATGAGGTTTGGCGGTTATTTTCAGCGGAACATGTAGTTTCGAAGTGAAGGCCACGGCAACACCTATTGATAAAGACAACCTTTTGCCCTCGCCATTCTTCCCAAGCTCGATCCAATGAGGACACACTTAATTCAAATTACCTTGGACGTTTAAGCCGTTCCTATGGCCATGCATACGTCGACCACAAGCCGCCCATGCATTTACAGAATCTTCATGTCAGGTGTGAGATGTTGAGTTATTGTTGTTTGTACATGGCAGCGGGTCAGTACTTATTGTTCCTGTAAATAGCGGGGTGATACCATTAGTTATGACTGTCTATGATGTACAATGACATTTATCTGTGTCTAATATCGTCTGGTTGCATGCTCTAATTGAACCACGTGACTCGGACGGCGCCGCTGATCCGACAAGGCGGGCCGCGGATCGGAAACGGAACCTTGCCCGCCATCGGCAGTCCACATCGGCAGGGTAGCACGCTGCCTTCATTCCGGAAGTTGACGAGCTGTAGGCTCATAGGATTGAGATTGGCGTAAATAATGTAGAATGTCTTTGCGATAGGGATTGTACAACGAAAGTGCGGTTATTTTTTGAAGTAAAGCAAATGATGGATAAGAGCTTGTTGCCCAATCTCCAACGAATGCGGGGAAATTCCGGGGGCACTAAGAAAATACCCCTAACGGGTACTAGCTTTCCGCATCTCCGCAGCAAGCCGCCGTCGGATTCCGCCAGACATTATATATCCGTTCGTACTGCTCCTTAGCTCACGAGCGTAACTAGAGACATCCTGACCTACTGATTCTCAGTGTCTTCTTGAAATCTCACGAAGAGACTGACGCCTGGCTTGATCAGTAGCCACTCTTAACCGCAGCCGTAGTGCTTTCTGCGCGTCTAACCCCGCTAGGCTCTCAATTCACCATGCCTTCACAAGTTGCTACGTGTCTGCGCCTTGCGCGGCAATTTTCTGCAGATCCGAGCAAGGTAGTGCTCTCAATCCAGTGATATCGAGGCGGGATCATACTGACGAGTCTTCTACTAGCATCAACGATTCCTTGCGCGTGCATTCTCCAGCAGCGTCCGTCGCTCCGAGATCAACAAGGTTGTATCGTCTGCGGATTTAGCAATCAAGGACTTGAAGTCCAACTCAACCGTTCTGGCAGGTGGTTTCGGTCTTTCTGGTGTACCAGATACTCTCATCAATGCTGTGCGAGCAAACCCTTCGATCACTGGGTTGACGGTGGTCAGCAACAACGCCGGTGTGGATGGAGCGGGTCTTGGCCTTCTTCTCGAATCCAAGCAGATCTCGAAGATGATTGCCAGCTATGTGGGCGAGAACAAGACCTTCGAGCGCATGTACCTAACGGGCGAGATTGAGTTAGAGTTGACACCACAGGGCACCTTGGCTGAGCGTTGTCGGTCGGGCGGTCATGGAATCCCTGCTTTCTACACACCTGCCGCTTTTGGTACGGTTGTGCAGACAGGTGAGCTGCCTTTGAAGCACAATGCTGATGGCACCGTCGCTCTGCGGAGCCAGCCCCGCGATGTCAAGGTCTTTGATGGCAAGAGCTATGTCATGGAGGAGTCTATCAAGGGTGACTATGCCTTTGTTAAGGCTTACAAAGCCGATAAGCTGGGCAACTGCCAGTTCCGCTATGCTGCTCAGAACTTCAACGGAGCCATGGGTCGCAATGCTAAGGTGACAATCGTTGAGGCGGAGCACATCGTCGAGCCTGGTGAGATTGAGCCGGCTGCTATTCATCTGCCCGGTATCTACGTCAAGCGTGTTATTCAGAGCACAACACCGAAGGGTATCGAGAAGTATACCTTTGCCAAGGAGGAGGGTGAAGACACTGCTGCCCTGGGCAAGGGTGAAACCGCCGCCAAGCGTGAACGTATTGTCCGCCGTGCGGCTAAGGAGTTCAAGAACGGGATGTACGCAAACCTGGGTATTGGTATGCCCATGCTGGCGCCCAACTTCGTCGATCCTTCCGTGGAAGTCCAGCTCCAGTCTGAAAACGGTATTCTGGGATTGGGCCCCTATCCTAAGAAGGGCCAGGAAGACCCGGATCTTATCAATGCCGGAAAAGAGACGGTTACGCTTGCGCCCGGTGCGGCTTGCTTTGGCAGTGACGAGTCCTTTGGCATGATCCGTTCAGGAAGGATCGATTTGACTATTCTGGGCGCCATGCAGGTGAGCGCCAGAGGTGACTTGGCTAACTGTAAGTGCTTCTGCATATGATCTTCTTGTATAAAGCTTTGGCGTCTGTCAGTACTAACTGTGGCATTATAGGGATGTTGCCTGGTAAGATCAAGGGCTTTGGTGGTGCTATGGATCTAGTCTCCAACCCCTCCGCTACAAAGGTGGTTGTGACTATGGAGCACACTGACAAGAAGGGCAACCCTAAGATCGTCAAGCAGTGCGAGTTCCCATTGACTGGCAAGACTTGTGTCAGCCGTATCATCACTGAACTCTGTGTCTTTGACGTTGACTTCACTGACGGTCTTACTCTGGTTGAGCTTGCCGACGGTGTCACTGTTGATGAAGTCCGGAGCAAGACAGAGGCTCCGTTCAAGGTTGCTGATGATGTGAAGCCCATGCTGTAATTGTGTCATTTTTTACTCTTTTTGTTTGCATGTCTGCATGTCGCCAATTCGCAAAATTATGGGATTTATAAGCGTATAGTTTGTGAAATCATGTCGGGTACGGGATCTGTTGTATATACCAATTATTTCAGAAAACAGTTCATATTATTCAAGAATATGTCTTGGACAGTAACTGTACATTGCCCCCACCAGAAGATATTGAGATAAACGTGATGCGGTGAAGGTAATCTTTATCCGTGATCTATATTCCCATCGCAGTAGATAGATAGTAGTACATTGAAGCATAAGTATACAAACTCCTCAACCCATCCCTAACTTCCAAGATTGCCAATATTGCAGTACCCTAGCTAAACCTGAAAAGACCCTTCAACCTCGCGCTGACTCTCCCCCAGAAATCCCGTGTCGGAGCCTCTGAGAACTCTTTAATGACATTGTCATAGTAGTCCGGGTTACCCGTCGGCCGCCGCAGCTTAGCAGGCAATGGATACCGCCGGACATAGCGATCTTCCAACAGCGACGACAGTGCATTCAAAGAGGCCTCTGACAGAGGCGGAGGTGGCGATTGTGACGACTGTTGTTGCGGCTGCTTAGAAGGGTTCTCTGAGGTTTGAGGGAGGTGGGACTGGAGGTATGTCTGAACGGAGACGGCTGAAGGGCGGACATGGTCAACGGGCCAGTGTTTGAGAAGGTGGTTAATGCGCGTGATAGTTTGGGTCTAAAACAGGTGTCAGGTCACTGTTGGTTGATCTAGTTTGGTTGCAGGAACAATTCAAGACTTACCGGTGGCTTGGACATGATGGTTGCGACTGTGATGGATGAGCGAGAAAAGTGGTCTATTAGGAGATTTGGAATTTTGTAAAACACCAAAAGCCAGCGGGATTGTCCCGGACACAAATGCAAGTGATTAAGTGGGTTGCGATGTGTTGTCGGAGTAGCGATATCTAAATTATTTGATATGATCTACGCGGACAAAAAGTCAAGTCACGGGGGTGGGAGGAATGCCCCAGGCAGCAGCAACGGTTCTCAGCCACTGACAGAGGCTCTCTCCACTCCGTCATGTAATCGCCCTCATTTCCACCCCATCCTCCATCTACAGTCGATCCCTTTCCATCCTCATCATCGATTGCTCTCGGACGCTCTTTATTACTTGTCTTCTTTGTTGGTAGTACTATAAGGCCTCTGTTGTGCATATTGATCTTCTCTCTTTACCGCCCTTCCCCTCTCTTTCCGGATTTCCTTTCCTCGCTCTAGCTCGTCATGAGCTCGCAGCGCTATCAAAGGGTAAGAGTCGCCCAGCATCCTGGTCTGGTTGCAGGTTGCATAGGAGTTACCGACAAATTGTGAAATTCTTGGGACGGGTTGCTGATTTGGTGATTTCTAGGTAAATGCCCACGATGAAGATGAAGAATCACAATCACGATCGTCAATCCCTCTCCGGGGAACACCAAACTCTCCACCTCCCTCATTTCGCTCTCGTTCCACCTCTCCATCATCCAGACGCCTTCTCCATGACGACCCCCTAAACAACGATGCAGATCAGACGCTGGCCGACGCATTTGATGACGAGAGTGACTCCGAAGCGGATGAGCCGGATGACCGTCAGCGACTAATGCGGGCTCAGCCGGATTCGCGACCAGTGGCAGGTAGCAGCAGTGCGAGCGCTAGTTCGTCATCTGGAGTGGGTAATGAACAGCAACCGTCCAGTGAAGAGCGCGGTGGGATCCAGAGGAGGCAGACACTCCTACCGAGTTTCAGTACTGGTAGCCGAGTGATCAGTTCGACAAATGACGGTGTCTTTGCGAATCTGGCGGCTAAGCCAGAGCGTGGAGAGAAAACCGAAGACCTTCCACCGGTGTGTATTCACCTACTGCTTTGTGTTGAGCGATGCGTATTCTCTTGAGCCCTTACTAACGTCTTGTGTATAGTCCTATGAAGAGGCGGCTGCTGACGCTACCCCTCCGTACTGGGAGACTACGATTTTGGCCCCCGGAATATCATCCGACGAGGTGTACGTTGATGGGTTACCAGTAGGGTCCGTTTTTTCGTTTGTCTGGAACGCTATGATCTCCATGTCCTTCCAACTGGTCGGTTTCCTCCTGACCTACCTTCTCCATACTACACATGCGGCGAAGAATGGAAGTAGGGCTGGTCTCGGTCTTACTCTCGTACAATACGGATTTTACATGAAAGGCGGAAGTGATACGAAACCGGACGATGGTGCAGACCAATACGTGACACCTCCGGACCCCAACAGTCATAATTTTGACCCTAGCTCCGTTACTGATGGATCTGGGAGCGATGGCGGCGGTGGTGGTGTATCCGGGATCTCCACGAGTGAATGGATTTCATATGTTCTCATGATTGTTGGTTGGTTCATCTTAATCCGCGCTATCAGTGACTATCTACGGGCTCGACGCCACGAACAGCTGGTGCTGCAAAGCCCTGACCGAGGCCTTCCTGTGCCAATCATTGCAACAAATGAAAGAACAGAGACCGTTGTTTAAGTTGCCAGCATAGTGATCTGCAAAATCTTGGACGGGTTGGAGCCTTGGAGCCTGGGCGTTCTGTCTTTTTTTTCTTTCTTTTTTTCCCTACTATACTTTGCTTTGTATGGGTAATGCGCGCTAATTCCCCCGACGGACATTCCATAAGACGTGAAGTCCTCATTTCGTTTATCTTTGAGCATGGGAACACTTGTAACTATTTGATTAGAGATACCAAATCTGGAAGACATAGCACTTGGCATTGATGCCCTATCGTTGTCCTTTGTACGCGTCTGTCATTCGCCAGCCAGGCAACCTTTTTTTTTTTTAACCTCCCCCTACACCCCATTCTTTGCCTCCTCGCCTTGCTAGTTTATTATTCCCTTCCCAACTCTTAGTTCTATTTTTAACATCTACTCATCTCTCAAATAAATAGCGCTTGTCCTCGACTATCTTCACAATGTATGCAAGTCTCGACTGACCAACGATGGCAGAGTGATTTTCGTCTTCAGCTCTTGGCGGCACTCTCCGCAGCCCGTCCGACGTCTCCGCAAGCGTTTGTTTACCGTGCCTTCGTATTTGCTCATTTATTCTCTCCATATTATTATCCCCTCGACTTCTCACCCTTTCCTTCTTGATCCCTGACGTTTGGAGATCTGTTCTCTTGCTCTCTCCCGTAAATGGCCAAGGTCGATGCTGCGGCGGATTCTCCGGCCGCCGCATCGCCAAACCACAGCCTTCCCCAAGGCCCCGTTGAGGCTCGCTCGTTGTCCTCTATTACCGCAGTAGCCTCGAATCCCCCGGCGTATCCACGGAATCCGACACAGAAGAAACTTGATCCTTTGGTTTTGTATATCGTGAGAGTCCCGGGCAGTAAAGGTACGTCATGGTCGGTTGCTGCATAGATGTACCCCGCATAAGCGGTGGGAGAAATTGACCGATCATTTAATTTATTCAAGATTGGACGATGGATGCTAATTTCAACGTCGTTGGCCTGCCCTGTAGATGTCTTTCTCTCTCCACTGAAGCCACCAACGAAAGCCAGTGTTTCGGCTGAGGCCATCAATGCTTCCCTCTACTATCTACATGTCTCGACGCCCGAGGACGATGTCTTGCTCCAGGAATGTGAGCAAGAGCGCGAGGAAGAGGCAAAACTGCGGAAGGAGCGTGGAGAGGAGGCGGATGTTCCTCCTGAGTTTGCGAAAATGAATCAGGTTCGACGAAAGCCTGTTCCAGGCGGCTGCGGCGGTGGCGCAAAGGTGGACGCTGATGCACGCCCTCCTCTCCCTGCTCACCGATCCAATGTGTCGCTGCCAGAGAATGTTCTTCCGGTGCCAAATTCTGCGGAAATACCGTCGTCTCTGATGCCGGCTCGTCCGAGCTGGACGGGGAGTCGCTCCTCGATTGATATTCCCCAGTCTGCGGCTCAGATGACAACGGACAGTCGCGATCCCTTCCGACATACGCTACCGGGTGACGAGACTGAAGCAAGGCCGCCATTACCGGCTCGCCCGCTTCCACCTGTTCCGAAGGATGAGCTCGCATTTGAGCTGGTCGAGGACAATTCTGCGCCGAAGAAGGCCAATCGTTGGAGTGCCTTGTCGGGGTATTTGCCCGGACGAAATGCGGAAAACTGGAAGGAAAAGTATGAGGTCCTGACCTCGGGCCGTCACAGCCTCGACTCCAGGAGACCGCAAGTGCGACCACAATCGGCTCATGCGAATCCATCATCCAATCGCATGAGTTCTCCAGCGAGAAGTCCAGGCCAATCTCCAAGTAGGAGACCTTATGACAGCAGACCGCCGGAAAGACCTGGTTTCCACATCACCCTCATCCGTCGTGATCCTACCCATGGGAGTCAGTGGAATGTCGCGACAATATCAACACCGAAAATGGACGGCAGCGCCATTGACATCGAGGTGTCCACGCCAGGGTATAACCGGTTCGCTGCGCAAAGCGAACCGCTCTCACTGGCCAGTCTAGGAATCAACCTACCTTCCGAAATAAGCAACCGCATCTCACTGTCTTCGTCTCGACCTACTCAGGCCGAACTAGCAGAGAGCACCCCCAGCCAACCATCGCATCCCCGAAAGTTCCACCGCAAACTCAAAGTATCACAGCCATACCAGGAAAACGGCCGAGGCTCCTTAGACCCAGGAGCCAGCGACCCTCACTCGACCACGGAACCAACAGTCCCTCGAAATCGAACACCTCTAAGCTCAAAAGCGGCTACTACACCTTCACCTCACCCTGGAACGGCACCTGCACATTCTCCACGAGTGTCAACGGCCGCAGCCTCAAATGCAAGCACATGATCCCAATGCCCTCAACAGGCCCGAACGGCGCCCCCATCGACAATCCCGCCGTGACAGTCGCCGAAATCCGCTTCAACACTCCCTTCCAAGCAGGCCATCTCCACCACCAACCAGGCCCTTCCCACATCTCGCCCTTCACCCTCAGCCAAACCCCAGCTTTCAAAGACCCCACCAGCAATCCCAACAGCCACGGCCACAACCTCGACCCAAGCTCCTCCTCCCCGTCAGACCGCACCTCAAAGCGCGCTAGCCTCGCTCAATTCCTCAACCCAAGCGCGTACAACCGCCCGCGTGCCCGCTCCGGCGCATCCGCCCACTCCATACCCTCTAACTCCAACTTCGGAGCGCCCACCCGCAAACCCTCTACAAGCAGCACCAGCAGCGGCGTCGCAGACCTCGAGGACGGACCCCGCCGTCCTCTGCGCCGTCCACCGAGCGACGACCGCCTCGATTTCTCGCTTGCGCGAGAAAACGCCGGGGGCGGCATGCGCGGAAAGAGCGCTAAACTAGGTAAACTGATCATCGAGGATGAGGGTATAAAGATGCTGGATTTGCTTGTTGCGTCTTGTATGGCTGTTTGGTGGAGGGGTTATTACTATTGATTGATGAACCTTTTTTTTTCCCTCCTTCTTCTTTCAAGAGTATATGGAATGGGTTGATGGGTTGATCTGATGTGCATGGGGATGGTTTTGTTTCCCTTGATTTCATGTAGTCTTTGCTCCTATGTATGTATGATTGACGATTGATGAAATGATTATATATCCTCGGATTTACTGTGCTGTTATCAGAATTAGAATTATGTTAGTCCAAAAGGAGAAGAATATGAACCACAAATAGATAATAGAGTACTTTCTCATATATGCTATACTATAATCAACTACTTCATCAGATCTATCCATTCATCAATCAAAAGATCAAACTAGCGCTCAATTGCAATGCAACTGCCGTCTTTCTCATGCACGCTTACACACAGACCCAGGTCCAATAGCCAGTCGCCAGTAGCATAGGTAAAGTCGGGTACATACAAGAACGGAACGGGAGTGAACCAGTCCTCTCTTTAACCTTTTGGTATGTAAACAGGGAGGAAAAAGGAAAAGGGATACTGCTGGAAACTAATTGCATGGCATAACCGAAGATGGGGGAGCCCGTGAATATATTTATGTTCTTATCATATAGGCATCCGGAAACGCCTGCGAATTCCAGGGACGAAGATATTCACTTGGGTGAAGGGATTGTATACCACCCATGCCCGTTTATTGTACGTCCATTCCACGCTGCAGGGACGATTCCAGATCGTTGTGAACGCCACCGCCCGCGGCGAGCGCCTCCTGAGGCTTGGGCTCCTCTTGCTTCCAGACGCCCTGCTGGTTCTCGGGGATCGGGACGTTGGTCTGCTGGGCGATCTGCTGCTGTTGCGCAGCAGCGGCGGCCTGCGCCTGGGACTGCTGCCGGACGACGGCACGGAAGCGCACGACTTCCTCGTAGATCATACGACGCATCTCCTGTACGTCGTCCACCACTTCGAAGTGGAAATCGAAGGTTGTGGGGCACGTCGCTCGTCTGATGCGTCGTGCCAAATGTGCAGGTATGGGTGCTCCAGGGCCTCTTCAACCGAGATACGCGACGAGGGGTCGAAGGCCAACATGCGGTCAAGCAAGTCAAGCGCATCGGGGTTGGCACTGGGGAACAAGCGCTGGAAGGGGATCTTGGGCATGAAAGGCAAGTTCCGAACGTACTCCTGGGCCCGGGGAGAGCCAATGCGACTCAGGGTCTCCTCGTTCGGGGTGCCCAGGTAGTGCAGGATCTGGTTGAGCTGGTCGACATAGTCACGACCCTTGAAGAAGGGACGGCCGCCGAGGAGTTCGGCCAAGATGCAGCCCACAGACCACACGTCGACTAGTGTATGTCAGCAAAGTAGACGGTAAGAGCATGCCAGGGGCAAAAACACATACTAGCTTTAGTATAACTCTGGAAGCTCAACATGATTTCCGGAGCACGATACCATCTTGTCGCGACATATTCGGTCATGTAACCTGCGTTCTCTTCCGGATCAATCGAGAAACCACGCGCCAATCCGAAATCGCAAATCTTGAGTTCACAATCGGCATTGACCAGCAAGTTTCCGGGTTTCAAATCTCTATGCAAAACATTGGCCGAGTGGATGTACTTCAGGCCACACAGAATCTGATAAATAAAGGACTGGAAGTGGGCATCGGTCAAGGGTTGTCCGGAACGGATAATAGCGGCGAGATCACACTCCATCAACTCTGGGCAAGGAAATGATATCAGTAGCTGTGCGTGGACCATGTTCAGGGGGGCGGCCTTACCCTCATACAGATATGTTTCGTTGAAGTTATCTGGGCGCGGAATGTCCATGTCATAGAGACAAGTGATCTGCATGATCCGGTCAGCCCTATCAGCTTCAGTGGCATCAAGTCGGGACCAAACGTACATTGCGGTGGCCTCGGAAATGTTGAAGTAACTTGATTTCTCTCAAGGCGCGCTTAGCCAAGATCTTCTTGCTGAAGACATTGGTGACTTTCTTGATAGCGACACCTTCACCGGTTTGAATGTTCGTGGCGGCACTAGATAGCGAAACCGGAGATCGTCGTCAGAATGTGGTGATCCAAACAGCTTTATATGATCTTCATCTTCGCATGGCCATTACTCTCGATAGACCAGGGTTGACGGAGAGACGAGTATGTTAGAAGCCTATGACGATCTATAACGTACCAGACAATACCATATGCACCTTGACCAAGTTCCTTAGTGACATTGTATCGTTCATCCACAATAAAATCCTGGTTGAAGACCTTGAAGATCTTACGTCCTCGTAAATCAGACATGGTTTCGGAGGGGCGATGGAAAGGAAAAAAAAAAAACAAAAAAGGTTCCAGCGATCGACTGCTAGTAGCACGAAGGAAACTCGAGGCGGTAAAGCGAGTGTCGTTCTGTAGACGCCGAGAAAGAAATGGAGGGGGAGGAAAATGTGCGGTCGGTCCACCCAAAAGATAGTGGGGAAATTCGCGAGTACTTTTGTTGTTTCCTCGCTTTGCTTTCAGGTTTTTTATTATTTTCCTCCTTTTTCCTATTTATTTTTTGTGTCTCAGTCAGGGGAGGGAAGAAAGACAAACAGAAGACCTGGCGCGGGCTGGCTGGTCGATGAGAGGGAAAAGCAGCTTCGAATGGACGGAACGGCAGCCCCGCAGTGGGAAAGTCAATCTTCCGCCGTTGCGGCTCCTGAATGGGAATTAAGGGTTTCAAAACTTATGACAACGAGGCGCAGCAAGATGGGAATCAAAACTCTCAGAAAGAGATCCTTCCAGAGGGAGCAGGAGAGCTGGAAATAATGTCAGGCGAGGAACGACTAAAGCACGTTGAACCACACCCGGGTGAAAGAGGGGTGTAATTAACGCCGATCGGTTGGGGCCTTGCAGCTGGCAGAGGTTCTGGCGGCACCGAACATGCAGCAGCAGTCAAAGGGAGACAAGTGGGGATTTATTGCAAGTACTAGTACATACTTTGTTTGGTGCATCCAAAGAATGGAATCATAAACAGCTTTCTTTCAAGAAAATCGTTTGCTCACTCTATCATCGAGCTATTGTTCCACAACACAGCGTATAACAAACAAACGTATAGGGCGGCGTTTATGTATCTATTGCTTAAATCGTCGACAACAAGGAGGTCACTGGATGTCCTGGTTCGGTGGTTTGCCGCCCAGGATGGGGTGCCTAAGGCCCATCCGGGGAGGGGCTCTGGTGGAGCACTGATGATGACAGCGTCACACTGGTCACACTGTCACATTCTAGCCTCAACGCACCACTTGGGGAGAGCGGCTATTCTTGTCCCAACTGTGTTCAACTTGGATTCAACAAATGTATTGCGATTGGGGCATGTTGAAAGCAAGCGAGACAGCCTCTGAATGGATAAGGGGATTTTGACTGGCTAACATCCATCCTAATGCATAGCTTTTGTCAAGGGGAAAAAAAATA